>NC_058111.1:2910000-2935000 GCF_914725855.1 Thunnus albacares
GTTTAGGTTTAGATAACAGAAGCACTTTGTGTTAATGTTAGTGATGTGACGGTAAGATTGCGGATTTCAGTTGAAATAAACTCCTCATGAGTCACCGCAGAGTCGACCGTGACCTTTTCTCTCCTTACTTCCCATCCTACTTGGAAAAACGTGTAACGGCTCTGGAAGTCGGAGCACCGGCCGTCGCTCAGTACGGCAGCGTCCAAGAGAAGCAGGTTTCAAACGGTGTTGAATGAATAAAACTAGCAAAATGAAGAAACATGTAACATCACTGGTACTCGGTAGGTTATTCTGACTAAACTGATGAGTCTCTTACTTCATCATCCTCCACTCCACACATCCTTCACGGTCGGCCATGATGCTCGGCTTCTCCTCATTGGCTCCCTGTTTGTTTTAGAATTGATTTTAAGATTTTTATTGATCACTTTTAAAGCACGTCTGGGTCTGAAGCTCCAAGCCTTGGATCCTCCGGTGGGCCCTTCTGGCTGCTCCAAAGTCGAGGCTTAAACCTAAAGGTGAGTTTAGAGGAGACGAGGCTGCAGAATCACTGACTTCTTTCAAATCACTTCTTAAAACCCGATTTTACAGACTTAGTTTTATTTAATGTTGTCTTTAGATCATCTTTGTATTGTCTTTTAATCTTTTTAGCATCTCTCTATTGTTTTTCTATTGTTTGTTTGTGTTTTTAAAGGTGCTATATAAATAAAGATTATTATTATCATTATGAGTCGTGGAACAAATTTAAGCCTGTAAATTTCCGATGTCCCACCGTTAAACCTGCATTATAAAACAGGAAGTTAAAATCTCGCTATCTGATTGGTTGATAGCCGTGGTATAATGATGTTTAATGGCCTCTTACAGTTCTATTTATAATCATCACTCTGCAGATATTAAATCTGTAATCAAGCGGGGACGACGCGGCTCCAGCAGCCGTTGTCTCTGCAGCACTACGGTGTAAAAGCTCTCAGACGCCTTGAAGCAGCAGCAGAGATCATGTCTGTCAGTACAGATGTGAGAAATCTCTGCAGAACTATCAGAGACCGAAGCATCTCCTAACAAAACGAGTCCTGACGTCACTGCAAACACTTTGCAACCTGATCCCAGTGATGCTGAACAGTTTTACTGTCAAATTAATGTGAATAAATAAACTCTGGTTAGATCGCTGACTAGCTTGAACGTTAGCAACCACAGTCAGCTGGGAACTACTTTATTGTAAATGACTCTTGTAATGTAACTATTATTTAATAAAACTTTTTATTGGCTTGTGTCTATAATTTCTATGTTGCATCATTTGTTTTATAAAAGCACTATCTGATATTTAAGCTGATATGTTGAACTTGTTAGCAAACAGTTGCTTTTATTTCCACATCCAGCAGTTACGGAGCAACATTATCATTCATGTGGAGTCGTGTTTCTGTCCACCTGGTGAATGTAAGTCCAATATTCACTCTCTTTTAGCTCTGTTTTTGTTCTCCACCAACTCCTGAGGGAAATATCTGGCTCTTTAGCTGCTAAATGCTCCACTATGTTCACCAGCTAGTCTACAGCTAACTGTGTCTGTTTGGTGCTGAGCAGGTAGTGTACAGTGGCTTTTTACAGCTTTTTCTCTGAAAACGACGCTATGAGAGACGCTGAGAGTGAACCAGAACAGTAAAAGTTGCAGCCGGACAGATAAACAATGAGCTGAAACTCACTATAAAGCTCCGTGAAGCCGAGAGGAGCTGCAGAGTCTCTGTAGGTTCATCACTACGAGCCAAACACATCACACACTGACACATCAGACTGTGGAGTTATATAAATATAGATTATAGACACTTTAATTAAGTGCTGCTGGTGTCTGAACATGACCGTTATAAGTTTATTAATGCTGGAGTAACTACTAACAGATATTATGTTGCATGATCGGATATTTTAGCAGAAAATAAACATTTTTTGTGACTTGCCGGATAATTAATTACGTTTCCTTCAGGAATGTATTTTCTGCTGCAATTTAAAGGTATTTAAATGTTTTTTTTATCATGAGCTTCTCTGCTTTAAGGTTGCAGCTGATGATTATTTCATCATTGATTAATCTGCCAATTATTTCCTCAACTTATCGATTCATTGTTTCATCTTTAAAATGTCAGAAAATAGTGAAAAATGTCTGTTATGATGTCAAACAGCCCAAAGTAACACTCAATACTCAGTTTACTCAAAGAAAACTATAAAACCCTCACATTTAAGAAGCTGGAACCAGTAGATATTTGTTATTTTTGCTGTGGTGATTAATTTTCTGTCGATTGATTAATCGACTAATCGGATTGTTGCTCCAGAAACACGACGTATTTATTTAAGGTGACGACTTTTAAACACGACGAGACGCTATGAGAGACGCTGAGAGTGAAGCAGAACCGTAAAGTTACAGCCGGACAGATAAACAATGAGCTGAAACTCACTATAAAGCTCCGTAAAGCCGAGAGGAGCTGATAAAAATATTAAAAAATATTGATTGTAGCAACTTTAAGATCAAACCAGTTTTTTGTTTTGCTCCACTGCACCGATGTGATCCATTATTTTTCTGTAATCTCGTGTAAAGATCCCCTCCACACATGTTTTAAGACATATAAAAATACTTCTTTGAATCATAAAAAGCACGTTTTTGAGTGGAGGGGGACTTTTTTGATGCAAGTTGATGCATTTGATCTTATTACCAGACATCAGAATTCGTGTTTATCATATTTGTCCTTGTTATGATGTCAAGAACATTTTGTAATGTTTCTTAAGGAAAAGTACATAAGTATGATCAGCTTGCTGTAGTTAAAATATTCAGAATTTTCCATAAGCGCCAGCTGTCAGCCGGCTGGTCTGACATTAAAACATTTCCAGCTGACTACTTTTTTACTTCCAGTTATTTTGCCGGTTTTAATGACCGGGTCATCGGTTTGTTTTGGAGAGGAGGAGACGTCTGTGGATAATTCAGCTCCTGGCAAAAACATCCTGAACAACGAACACTGAAGGAATCCTGACCTAAAAATAAAGAAGCAGTGGTGGTGGTAATAATAAGAAGAAGATGATGAAGATGACTGAAAAGACTGATGTTTAAACAAGTAGACCACAAGTTTGATTTAAACATATTTTAACTAATGTAAAAAATAAGCCTTTACTATTTGCCCTACTAGTCCTATTAAAAGTTATAGAGACCTTTCATCTAGTTGATACCATCTTTACTGTAAATTAAAAACCTTCTCTCTAAACTTTACTTGTCTTTTGAACAGTTAATTAAATGAAACCATGTGAGGCGTCTAAACGGGAAATGTTTCTTTGATGGAGCTGCTCATAAATATCTGAAACATGAGTTACAGTTATACACTGATTTTATAGAAGAGAACACACAAGGTTAGGAACTATTTGTCATGTCCTACTGTAACAGGGGGACTATATTAACCTCACAGTTTATATGGCTGATAATAGTGACAGCCTACAGTCTCTGCATTGTGTTGTGATGATGATGATGATGATGATGATGGTGGTGGACTCCAACGAAGACACCCAGACAGCTCCGATGTCGATTCAATGATGTCTGTTTATTGATTACAAGCCCGGTCTCAGTAAAACTATTTAACATAAATAAAATCATAATCAAAGGAAACTCACAATACTAATAAATGATTTCTGTGACGAAGCTTAATAACCGTTAAATAACAAATTACAGGGCCAACGGTCGAACCTTGACCAGGATCAATAACTCACTATATTACAGATTATTGATACAGATGAATCAGTTCACATAGATAATCACTCTGAATGTCAATATAATTATAATTAGTAATAAAGTCTCTCTCAGGTCAGCTACACATTATTATTTACAGGTTTCCATTTAACAGTCACACACTCACCTGAGGGATACAAGCCCGGTCTGACTTGTTTCCATGGTGATGCTTTATAGCTGCATCGTTACCTTGGATACTATGTAGCCAAATATTAAATATAAGATAACAGCATAAAATAATGAAAATAACACAAATATGTACACCTTACAAGTATTAAATAAAGGTAAGATTATATTCTATATTAAAAGATTTTGCTGTTAGACATAGTGACCATTTAAAGCACAACTAATATATTTAATGTAACATGCAAGAGGCAGATGTTACACTACCAGGACTTTTTCTGTTTTGGACTCTTTGTTTTCTTGAGTTTTCAGTGTTGATATTATGTTTCCTGGTTTTGGTTTTCTCTGTTTCTCTCGTGTGTGTTCCTCCTGTGTTTTTGTGTCACCTGTTTGTTTACTTTAGTTCCTGTTTTATTTTGAAATATTTCCTCCTTGTGTCTGGTCACCTTTACTTCCTGTGTTTGATTATCTCGTTTCCCTCACCTGTGTTTCATTTGCAATCACTCCCTGCGTATTTATAGTCCAGTTTTCAGTTCGATCTTTGTCGAGTCGTCTGCTTTTGTTCTACGTTTATTCCATGTTCCTGGTTAACGTTCCTGCGTTTCTGGTTCGTTCCTGTTACTTTTGCATTTTCATTAAATATTTCTGCATCGGATCTTGCCTGCCTGCCTGCCGTCTCTGCATTTGGGTCCACTTGCTCCACTCACCCACTTTTGTGACACTATTGGTTTAATCTTTGATGATGCAGTGTAATTTATAAACTTATTTTATGTAAAAATCTTCATCTGAAAAGTAACTAAAGCTGTCAGATAAATGTAGTGGAGTAGAAAGTACAGTAATTCCCTCTGAAATGTAGTGAAGTGGAAGTATAAAGTAGCACAAAATGGAAATACTCAAGTACAAAGTACCTTAAAATTGTACTTAAGTGCAGTTCTTGAGTAAATGTACGTAGGTGATGTACAGTATAATATACTCACTTATGTTTAAATGTGTAACATGTTAATAAAACAGTGTTGATCATACAAAAGAAACACCAAACAACACAGCAACATTAATGTTATTTTTCTAATTTATTTATGAAAAAATATATTTCTTGATTCTGACTGAGACATTAGGCACATTAACATAGACATATATACAATTCTCTTTTTTATAAATACAAAATTATTTACAAAGGGCAAAATTAAATAGGAAAAACTATCTTCTGGAGGATATGTACACATTGCATTGTTTTCTTAAATTAACGAAGATAGTACAAAGACACAACTACACAAGAACAACACATATTTTTGGTATCAAATGGATTAGGTAAAAAAAAAAGGAGGAATAAAAAAAAAAAGCTCTTTGGAGTCCTTCACTGTTGAAAAAGTTCCTTTTTTTTTTAAATATAAAGAAAAACACCCAGAGCTGTGGTGGTGTTCAGACTCAACATATCAGCTTGAGTCTTGTGGGAATGTCGATGAACATTAGAGGGTGTTTTCATTGCTTCCTTTAAATTGGCTGCGGTTGATAAAATCAGAGTGTGTTTTTTTTGGGGGGGGGGGTTTTGTTGCTTTTTTGAGTCATTAGAAAAATAAACTTCTAAATCCTATAATAGTAGGAGTGGAGTCACAAAGAGAACAGTGATTTGTAAAGATGAATCAGTTTCCACTTTGTCATCTTAAAAATGGTCAAATGTAGATTATCTGTTCATGAGGGTGGAAATATAGGAAACAGCTGATTGTTCATAGTGATACAAACTCTCCCTGATTCATCTTGTTCAGACTGGGATTAAGACTAGGACCGTCACAGTACACATGATGGGTTTAAAAACATTTTTACCAGCAGAGAAAACTACTTCCAGTGAATATGAATGGGCTTTCTGGACTTTGTAAATATAGAATTTGATTATGAGATACAAATAAAAACCCTCACTGGCACCATATTTTCTTTCCAGAACAAATTCTGTTGGTTCTGAACGCTGGCTTTAAGTCCTGTCACAGTTCTTTTTATGAGAAGAGGCACTTCAGAGTTTGTAGGATTGGATGGTGATTGTTAAGGCTGATGTTCTTTTTTTTTTTTTTTTATATAACAGGCCACAATGTGATGCTTAACTTTCAGAGAAACACAAAAATTAAAGATTTAAAAAAATGGATAAATTATAGAAAGCCGCTCACAAACTGTCCAGTCCAGCTTTCAGACAGGAGTTATTTGCCCCCTTATTATCCCCTCCTGTTCCCATATGCAGGTCCTTTTTGCGACTTGACTGACATCTCAAGTCTCTTTCACACATGCACTGCAACCATGAACTTATCTAGATATTACCCGGAGGGGCTGTATTCGAGAATGCAAATATCCGAACCAGTTGGACAAGACATTAAACAGACTTTACCCTGCCAGCTCCTTTGTACAAAGTCTGTATAATGATTGAGCCCATGTGTGAATAGAGAAGGTCACTGCCCGGAGATTTCACAGTGGGTGTGTTGTTGACGTTGCTATCATGCAACTGACACAAAACCAGAAGAATATAAACATCCGAGGGTGAAGACGAAGGGTCATTTGCATAAGGACGCCAATGAAAATGTCTAACTGGAGAGACGACGGTCAGGTCCGGACGTTGTCTGGAGTTCATATGAGAAAACAGCTTTATGTGACATTAAACAGGAAACTGTTGCCATGATGATTAGGAAGCATTGCCAAGGCACCAGTCTTTCCGATAGGTGGCCAGTTCCAACTCTTAAGTCCTCTCTTTCATGTTCGATCCAAAGAAAATATCAGATATACAGACAGAAAAATTATATTAAGATTTAAAGTATAAAAAAAAAGAAAAATAGTGCAAATGACGCCGGACATTCAGTCTTTCCTCTTTTCTCTCCTCTGCTGCTCTTTCTTTTCAGAATCATTGTCATCCAAACACGGTCAATATTGAAGCAGAAAAAAATCCTCTGTTTTGTTTCTCTCCATTGAGCAGCAGTAATAAATATTAAATAAAATAATGCATGTAGAATAGATCCTCTGGGTGAGTTGTCCTGGGCAGAAAATGTTTCAGGCCTTCAGCGTGAAAGTTCCTCCGCTGGCGGTCTGAAAACTGGAGGTTATACCTGAGAACGACACAGAGAAACAGCGGTTAGTCATCGGCGTACATGATCACTTCTGCTTTGGTCAAATTCAAAAACATGCCAGCATTCATAAAACAGGATCATGAATTTGAATTAAGTCTTATTTAAAAAAGCTAAAAGATCCCATTTAAGAGTTTCATGTGGTATTAACTGGAGGAAATAAATATTTAAATTTAAGTTATTAGAATTTATTGAATTTATTTGGTAGGTTTACATTCGGCAAATCTGAGTCCCTAAAACTACTGTAAATGTTACGTTTTTACCCAAAAAGGAGCTAATAAAGTGTCACTGCTGTGAAATAGACAGCTGTCACATGAGTTTTGATGTAGCTGTTGAATTATTTGATCACTAAAAGGCAAATTTTTGAAAGATGTAAAGTTTTGAGCGTCACAAAGTGTAGTTCTGCGATTCACATCTTTGTTGTTGTGCAGTCATTTTATGTTTTTGTTGACCATAATTTTCAGTTTTTACAAAACATCTGTCCAACATTTAATTAAAACTGGCCTGACTATAAAACAAATGCCGAGTAGAAAACATTTAACACTGAATTTTTTGTTTTTGATTTCTGTTCATTACTTTTTTTTCCAGAGTAGTTGATCATTGAATTGTCAACAACCTGAGACTTATGTTATCACAACAGGTTGTTGTGTCAGCATTCATGTTCAAATCAACATTAAGACGCAAATGAAAGTCTACATTTGTGACACACAACACAAAATGCATAAACATTATTCTGACCACTTTTCCAATCACTCATCTATTTTTAGAGACATTAAATAGAGATTTTTTGAGGTCCATTTCTTATAAAAATACTTTTAGGTTTTAGAAAAATGTGAAAAAAACATATTTTACTCTTTCAGAGTTTAAAACCTAAAGCAAAATTTACTGTTTTTGTTTGAGAACATATTTCATCATCACTCCTTTTCTTTTGACAAACCAAAGGTGTGATCATCAAAAATATTTGGGAAGTACTTTATAAATTAAAAAAAAAGTACATAAACACAGGATGTGTGTGTGTGGTTGTGTTGAATCCTCACCTCAGTAGCAAACACACACTGCTCCATCTGCTCTGGGATGATGAAGACTGGGTGATAAAGACTGTCCTTTGCAAAACTGAGAGGAGGGACGATGATGGACGAGTCGCACTTCTTACTGTTAGAGAGACAGAGAGAGAGAGATCCGGTTGGTAAAGCGGTGGCAAATATTTAGACAGAAATACTTTGTGAAGGTGTGTGAACGCTGAACTGATCAGATAACAGACGACAAACAAACAGGCTCTGACTTGTCTTCAGAGAACAGTGTACAGAAAAAGAAGAGACGGAAACATGAAAACACACAGAAAGCTATTAAACATCACCAGATTCTTACAGGTCAAACTTGTTCTTGGCCAGGTGCTGCTCCTCTTTCGCCAGGTTACAGTCTGCCATTTTGTTTTTAAACACGCCCATGCTGTCGACGCCCTTCTCCACCAGCGCCGCGTCCTTGTTGGACACTTTGAGTTGTCCTCCGGGGATGAGGAAGGCCTCCTTCTCTCTCAGGCTGGCCAGCGGCGCTCCGGGTAAGCTCCCGTTGTTGGGTCCGCCGCCACCAATCACTGCGTTGCGGTTGTTCACAGTCTCCAGGTCGTTCTTCACCGACGTGGAGATGGAGGTTAGTTCCCTGTCGCGGCAGAGCTGACGCAGGATGAAGATGGCAGCGCACACCAGCAGAGTCAGCGTCACCAGGCCGAGCGCGAAAGCGATAGCCAGCGCTGCGGGGAAACCGGCGTTCACGGACGGCGTTGCAGGGGGGCTGGTGGTCTTCACAAGGTGCTCGCAGCGTGCACCCGCGAAGCCCTGCGGGCAACTACATACGGGGCCGGTGTAGTGGGCGTAACACGTGCCACCGTTGTTGCAGGGGAACTGGTCGCAGGAGCTGGTGCGCACGGAGCAGTCCTTGCTGGTGAAGCCGAGCGTGCACGTGCAGGTGAAGTCGTTGATGCCGTCGACGCAGGTGCCGGCGTTGCGGCAGGGGTTGCTGGCGCAGTCGTCGATGTTGGTCTCACAGCGAGAGCCGGTGAAGCCGGGCCGACAGCGACACGTGACGCGATAACCGTGATCCAAACACTCAGCACCTGCAGAGAGACAAGAGAGAGAGGTTGTTTATTTAGTAACACATATTCAAAATCAACATGACTGGCTGTGCAGAGAGATGGGAGGGGGGGGCGGGGGGGGGGTTATGATGTCGCTTTAATGTAAAGCTTAAAAGATATAAATGTGGATAGATTATGATGCCCTCAGCTCTGTCTGTTTGTTACAGATATAAACCAGTAAGTATCTCAAGAGCAGAGCAGGACGATGGAAGATAAGATACCTAGAAGTAAGGTGTGTTGACATGGTGAAGAGAACAGAGTGCAGCCATAAACACAGAGAGACGAGAAAAGGCCGTAGATATTCCTTGGTGTAATGTTCTTTCAGTGGTTATCAGTGTGGCTAGTACTACTGAGTACATATTAACAAAAATAAATCAAACTTTTACAGGTGGTATTTCTCAGTGGCAGAAAGAAATGAGAGAATGTCTCTGACAGGCTGAACAGACTAAACACCAGAGAGTGCGAAACATCTTCATCTGGAGACATACTTGCTTTCACATAAACAACCAGCTGTGTGGTAAATAGAATTGTCCACATACAATAAGGAATAATCTGTAATCTCTGTACACTTTTTAATCCTCTAAACTCTCTAAAGAGACAAGAAGAAGACGAAGAGTTTAAAACTAGAAGACTCCCTCTGGAAAGAAAGGAGGTCAGAGAGGGAGAGGAGAGATGGATAAATAAAAGGGGGGAAGAGAGAGAAGAAGAAAAAAAAATTGTGTTTATTACAACATCTCCTCACAACAGATGCCACTAATCAGGAGAAACATGTGATTAGAAACATCCTGAGGAGATGTTTTTTTCCACTGTCAGGAAGTCACATGACCAGCCAGCATGGTGGCAGAGGGAGAGAGTTGTGAATGAGAAGAAGACCAATTACAGTCATTTCATTAATATAATTTATAGTCACTCGGTTCGGTGGTGACCCTAAATCTTGCAGAACATCTCTTTAACATGCAAGAAAGGAAAGGAGGAAAGGAAAGAGGAGAGGACGTGAGGAAACAAGTCCTGCTGCAACTGAACTTTTGGGAGATGTTTAAACAAGACCTGTGGGGGCGTTTTTTAGGGACGACACACACATTGAGACCCAAACTGCAGAGTAAACACTGAACTGCTCTCTTGGATCAACTCCATATTTGGTTGTTCTGTGCTGCTGTTATGTTGCAATACTACAAACAGAGCGGAGCTGCAACCATTCAGGCAGCAGTTATGAGGATCTTTTTTTTTTTTGTACTCCCAGGCTCACTGAGAGGCAGGAATGATTGCAGATTGAAGATAAGCAGGCGTCGGTTTCTACACACTAATGAGGACCTGAGGGAGGATTCAAGGTAATACTGGAACCCCCCCGAGACAACGCGAGTCAGCAGGCCAAAGATAACTGTATGATTATTGCAATATACGGTGATAAAAGTTTAATTTTGTAAAGCCGGCTCTGTCAGTGGAGCCGTCTCTTCACGGTTATCTGTCTGCTCTCATAGAAACTGTTGTCCACTCCTAAAGGATTGACATGAGTTCAGGTGACTTAACTGAGAATCTATCTGCATCTCTTCACTAAAACTATTTATTATAATCAAGCATTATTTCATCCTGTAACAAGAATCTCTGTGTTTTCTGACAAACAAACTCTCCCAACTCAGAGGCATCAAGAAGTTGCAGAACATGCCCGTTCTTTAAGTAGCATCACCAGTGTTTTTTTGCATTTTTCCATCTTATTTACTACAAATCTTTTGCACTTCACTGCTGGCTGTTTCCTCTTCCTTCATCTCACAACGCTGTGCAAATCAACTTCAAGAGACTTGAAACATGTTGCAGGTAGAACTATTCATATTGTTCTCACTGATATAAAATCTTACCTGCATGGTGCATTCATGAGCTGATAGGAAAATCAGATATCCTAGAACTGACTGAGGAGAAGCATTCATGAGCTCTGTTGTCCACAACAAGAAGCAAACATAAGACTGTTTAATATGTCTTGCATCTGTCTCTCTCAAGTCTGGCACATCAGAGCTTCTTGGATTTTCTCTCTGCAACAAGTTTCAAGTCTCTGCAGGTTGATTTTTTAAAAAAAATGGAAACAAAAGTAATGTCTGCTTTGTAGTAAATGAGCTAACATATGCAAAAACATCAGCCACGTGTATACACACACGTTGCGTGCCACCGAGTAGTGAAACAAGCTAATTTATCTGGTAAAACATTGTTGTGAGGTTCCTTTGGCACACACAAAAAGAGCAAAGCACAACATTTTCTAGGAGAAATGAGCCATGCATCAGCCCAGCACTGACGGCTCTATCAGGCTGAGAAATGCTGCCAACGTTGGATTTCTGCCCGTGACGACAGGATGAGCGCAACCAGGTAGAGACAGAGAGACTGAGAGAGACAGAGTCAACAATGAGGACTAAAATATTTGTGTTTACAGACAGGAGCTGATAAGACATGTTTAGAGGCTCCTTCGTGACAATCCAGGAGTTTATCTGCCCTCTGACACACATACACACAGTATATCTGATGTGAGGCTTTAAACCCAAACATCATCAGACCATCTCAACAATTTTAACATCTTTTGGTTTAACTTTATATCCCAAAACACCAAATTTGATCAATCTTCAGTTAATTTAGTAATTTTAAGCAGCAAATCAAAAATCTTATCATACTCTAAAAACATTAAATTTGGGGTAAATTCCCTTTAACGAAGGGCCGTCATGCTTCGTCAGCTAAATCATAAACTCAGAGGTGACAGCTGAGTTCAGTTGTTTTTATACATTCCTCTGCTTCATGCCAACATGACAACACAGAAACATTTGTGAGCACAATAAAAATGACAAATAAATGACAACTACTGAATTCTGTCACATCTGAAACGTTTGCTCTGTCTGAGGTTTAAAGCATCTGGAAAGTCACAACTTCTCACTACTACTACAAAATCCACTTCAGCCCCTGTGGATGAAGTCTGGAGAAAACTGAGCCAAAGCTCAACGGACTCCTGCAGCTCCACAAGAGTTTTGCATCAAGAGATCATGGAGCCGGAGCATGAAGTCACCCTGCACTAACTAACCAACTTATAACCAAGAATTCACACCGAAAAAATGTACAAGCATGAAACCTACAGGAACATTTAAAGGCTCAAGAATGTTCAAAAACCTGTTTGTAATGTAATATATTGTCTGTTTTTGTACATTGTAGATGTGGACGAATGCTTACAGATGAGTTGCATGCAAATGTGCAGCAAAGGGAGATTATTATAGACTACTGAGGGATTTCAAAGCTTTAAACGCTATTTAATCTGTTTCTTATTTCAGTTTCTCATGAAAAGACCAAGAACACTGACATTCATGTTATATAAAGGTGAACACCTGCAATGAAAATCCACTAAAAGCCTCTTTGGGCAATAATAGATTTTTACTAGTACAAAAAAGTGTTGGTGGCAGCTTCACTGTTTGTGTGTGGTCTTTGGCTCTGGTTTGGTATTTGGTTTATCACACTGACACAGAGGTCACTGACTTTAAAGTCCTCAATGTGTCAGTGGACTTTATCTAACATGGATAAGCTCCAACACATTAATCCATGTTATTACCAGTAGCCTGAAATAAGGACATTTATGTCACATTGTTACTACTGTTAAATGCCATCATGCTCCTAGTCTTTACAGCAAGCAACATGTAAACAGAAATTCACACAGGAAGTGCTTTTAACTCTAAAACTCAGGACTGAATCTTCAGAGAAACTCAGTTTGGAAGTCTGGAGGTTGTTTTTTGACATTTTTGGAACTATTTCTGTCTGGTTTCAAAGCTTATCATCAGTGCTGAGACTGCTCCTTTCCACACTGTACATGTCCCGAACACCGATACTAACACAAATAATGTTTCTGTCTTGTTCTTTTAGACCCCAGTACTGAATCTGAACAAAGAAAATTGCACTGAGACGCTGTAACTGCACATCAGAAATTTGGGAGTGCACCTGTGGTGTTCCACAGGGCTCAACTCTAGGGCCACTACTATCTTAACTCAGGTAGTGTCACTATTCGGTGTCCAAATTTATGCAGATGATACGCAGCTGTACATCTGTGTTTATACTTCACTGAATCTGATGAAATTTAGGATAAAATACGGTTAAACTTGCTTTAAAATGTATACAATCATCATAATAATTCTGCATGATGACCGTGTTCTCAAATAAACCTTAACATATATATTTAATAGGCAGCTGTGCCAATCTAATATTATTATTTTTAACAATATTGCTTGTTTGTGGTGGTGGGTTTCAAAATGCCATGATTGCTGTTCACTGTCAGTGTTGGTCAACAAACTTTCACTCTCTCCGAGCTGTTTGCTCATTGCATTGCTAGGGCTGGACTATTAAAAATATTAATTTTGTTTCAGGGCTAGAATTGTCATTGGTACATTTTGCAGTACAATAGGAGAGGACACAGTAAGCTAAGCTGGTAGTTTGCTTTTTTTTCCCCCCAACAAAGGAAGAGGTTCAGAGGAACATGGTTTAAGAGTCACAGTTCGCTACGGTACAACACAAGTATCCTGAGCACGTGAGCAGGAACAACTATCTGCCACAAAGCTACAGAGCAAACAGCCGAGATTCTTCAGATGCTTCTTCACTCAGAGTGAAGGAGAAACTGATAACATGAAGTGGTTGAATGCCGGCCGCCTGCAAGTCTGCACTTCTGGTAATTCATCAAGTATCTCCGTTGACAGTATCTCCGTATCTGCCTCCATTCAGCTTCACAACTTGTTTTTTTTTTTTAAACTCACAAATCAGAGGCTTGGCTGTTGTTTTGTGGTTCCGGTTAAAATCTAACCTATCCGGCAAGCACTGACAGGACAACCCCAGAACAGATCTGAAGTGTTTTTGAAAACACATCCCTCAGACACACGCTATACATCCCATCGTTTTATTTACCCAGTGAGCAGTAAAGCTCACATAATCCAAAAAGCCACATTTTGACCTCAAATGACAGGCAGGAGGAAAGAATTTCACAGCTTTGAAAGTACTGCATCTGGTGATGATGCCACTTTTATGTTCACTCTAAAGCTATTAAAAAACGACAGTGTCAATACTGAGCAGGGTGTGAATTCCTAACATCGCTGTCAGATCTGAAGCTCTGAAAACATTTTCATTACAAGCCACACAAGCAACACCTGAGAAGATAGTCTTCATGTTTTGCATTAACTATCAGTTTCCTCGTGTTTTCTTCTATCACTACTCAAGCTTCTTTAAACATGCACTTGTTTGAACTTGAACTTGTGGTGTGATAAGCTCTTAAGTAAGTGGTCCTGGCAGGAAGAGCTAAACAGGTTTGGATCCACCTACAAGGCTGCAGCGAATTCTTTCACCAGACAGGAAGAAAACAAAGAAACTTCATCTAAAAACTTCAACCCAAATCAAAATTTCCACTTCCTTTCCACTGTGAACTTCAGTATTTGGAAGTGATTGGAGTTTTGGTTGTAAAATCAAAGCAGGGAGTTTTTTTTTTTTCATAAATGAAGCTGGTTAAAGATGGTTCGTACCGTTAGCGCAGGGGTTGCTGCTGCATCTGTCGATCCTCTTCTCGCAGTTGGAGCCTGTGAACCCGGGTGGGCAGCGGCAGCTGTACCCGCCGGCGACGTTCTCAATGCAGGTTCCTCCATTAAAACACGGCTCGTCCGCGCATGTCATGGCGCTGATCTGGCAGTTCTTCCCGTAGAAGCCCTGAGGACACGCGCAAGAGTAGTCGTTCACCAAATCCTAGAGGAAAAAGAGAAAAGAAGGTGAGGAGGGTTAGAGTTCAGACTCTGGTGAAGATATTTCTGTCTTTGTTTGAATGAGAGATTTGCTAAATGATTGATCTCAGTGAAGATGAGTATGAGAAACCACAGCTCCATCAGACCGGTGACTCACTTTGCAGCTGCCGCCGTTCCTGCAGGGGTTGCTGTCGCACTCGTTGGTTTCGATCTCGCAGTTATCACCGGTGAACCCGGGCCGGCAAGCGCAGGTGTAGCTGCCCTCGCCGGTGTTGGTGCACGTGGCCTCGTTCTGGCACGGCTTGTGGTTGGTGCAGTAGTTCAGGTCTGGAGGAAAAGAAACGATTGTTTGTGATTTCAAGAAGAGGGCGAGCAGGAGGAAGAAATGAAGATGAAATATCTGCAAGGAAAGGAGGGAGTCTGGTGGGAATCCTGCCAGGTTTTTGCAAAACAATTAATCAAGTTTTTATGGATGTTCTGCACGGATGGGGATGACAACTTGTTTTGTGGGTTGATCCCCTACTTTGTGTGATAGAGAGTCAAATGAGAAGGTGAATTTGTGTGAGATTAAATCTGCTATAACTAAACAGAAAGTATTAGACAGCTGATGTATTGCTTTTTCCTACGAACCGCCAACGCAGAGCTAGAAAACTGCACATTCTGCAATGTCTTATCAAATCTTTGTCATTCAGGTTTCCTTTATTGCTCTGCCAGGTTTCCAGCTCATCATTCTGTACATCCTCCTGATTAAACCTCAACTATCTTGAATTTGGAAAAAAACTGTTCCTAAACAGAGAGTCAAGACTGTGACACCCCCCTCTCTGCACCCCATTAACATGAAACATGACTCATAAATCACATTTTATAATTTGCAGCGCAATAATAAAAGACTCTAGACTAGATAATAGTTTGTTAGCAGTATGAATAGAGCTGAGATGTGGTTGAAAATCTTCAAGCTACTACTGGACTAGACACCATATTGAAGCAGTTTTATCAAGGTGAAGGAATGCAGGTAAATGTGCACACATATACACATGAGGTGACTCATTAATCAGGTAAAGAAAAGCAGATAGAATGAAAATGGAAGAGGTCCGAGGATAGAGCCCTGGGGCACACCGATGAGGGTACACACTGTGTTTCGTAAAGGGTAGTTTAACAAAATGACAGTATGTCCTGATACCTTCCAAGCAGCCTTTAGTTTCATTTAACTTCACTGCAGTTTGAAAATCAACTTGCTCGTGCGAGTTAATCCGTCACGGTCGACTTCACGTCTGCTGACATTTCGGTTAAACGTCGTATTGTCGTCGAGTCGCAATAGCTGAAAGCGCGGGTGGATTTGAAGTCTTGTGTACCGGCGCGAAGCTCTCCGACTTCTGAAACTTGAGACTCGGCTGTCGAATAACGTCGTATTCACAAGCTATGTTGGCGGAAAATTTAAAAAAAAAAAAAAAAAAAAAGAAACAAATGGAAGACAAACAATAAACGATTGAGCCGACTTTTTGTTCTTAATCTACAAGATCGGCAGCATTATCACGCAACAGTAACATAATATCAATAAAGACAATAAAGATATGATGTTGATAGTGATGAAGAATCTTTTGCGGCAGGTTTAATGTCTCTGAGCCAGGTGGAAAATATGAAATCTGATGGTATTATTTGGAAAATGATCCAAAGTGGAAAATATGATCAAATGTGTAAAAACATCAGTATGATCTTTTTCTGTTAGTCGCACAGTAGGTTTATCAACTTTCTAATAAATATTCTAATTACGACTAGTCATCTACAGACCACACATCATCTGATATGCTGGTTGTTTATTTAAAGGGTGTAGTGAGTCGACAGTTAAACCGCCATCACTCGTGAGTCAGTGGGTACGTTAGACGGATAAAACAAACATCAAACTTAAATCATGAAAAGCTTTTTTATTTGTCCCAAAACCAGTAAAAAAACTGACAAAAGCAGGTGGGTTTTTGGGGTAAATGTGTGAATAAACCAGTCAGTCGCCTGTCTGGACCTCACTGTCTGGGCTGTTGTCGAGGTTGAACACACCTTGGTTGCAGTACAGGCCTCCCCATCCCTCCATGCAGTTGCACTGCCAGGGCTGCTGGCAGGTCCCGTGGAGGCAGCCGGGATGTCGGGCGCACTCGTCGCAGCGTTCGCCCTGCCAGCCCTGTCGGCACACGCACTTCCCGGGAGACTCGCAGACACCGTGCTCCTCGCTGCACCCCGCTGCACAGATGGCTGATGGGAGGAGAAGAAGAGGGAACGCAGGGAGGGAGGGAGGGAGGGAGGGAGGAAGAGAGGGAAAGGGAGAAAGCGGGAGGAAGAAGGAGAGAATATTACTATGAGTGCATGTGTGCTTCGTTTGAACCACAAAACATCCCCCCCTGGCCCCCTCTCTGGGCCTCACACACACACACACACACACACACACACACACACACACACACACACACACACACACACACACACACCTCCCCTACAAGTGCTTGTTAAGTACTGAACGAAGCAGCTGGCCCACACAACAAAAGCAACACATGCCGTCTCTTTTCACGCAAGGCAGCGCACATTAAGCTCCAGCGCGTGTCCCTGTTAAAGCGGGCGAGCCGGGGGCCGACCGGGGGCCGACCAGGGGCCCCATTGTTGAGCTCAAAACAAAAGGAGCAGACCTCAGAGCCAACACACACATATATATACTGGAAACGACAGAAGCTCTAAGATCTTTTTTTTTTTTTTTGTCCTCTACAGACTCAGCCACCAGGGCCGACGACGGCGTTGACAACTGCTTGACTTAACAATTTCAAGGCTGCTGGACAAAAAAATGAAGCGCCAAGGGTCCTATTCTTTACCCCCCCCCCCTGCCTCCGCCTCCTCCTCCTCCTCCTCCTCCTCCTCCTCCCAGTCTGAAGAAACGTTAGAATAAAAAATGGAGGG
Organism: Thunnus albacares; assembly: GCF_914725855.1. Classification (NCBI taxonomy): domain Eukaryota; kingdom Metazoa; phylum Chordata; class Actinopteri; order Scombriformes; family Scombridae; genus Thunnus; species Thunnus albacares. The sequence goes on from NC_058111.1 coordinate 2,927,764, forward strand.
AGAGCACAGAGGGAGGAGGGGTCACGCTACTGTAAAAAAACAGTGTTAACTCCTGTTTTACAGGCGGTTTTGATGCTTTATCAGGCTGATACTGAACTCAGTCACAACTTTTCACTGCTGAGTTGCTGCAGACTTTATACTCTACAAAAATAAAAACACCATGAAACATGTTAACAGCTCCACAAACTCAGAACTGAGAATATTTTTGAAATATTCAGGTGATACTGCAGGAGATTAAATACTTTTCAGTATCACATGTTCACTGTAAAGACACTATTACTTTGCTAAGACACATATTAAACTCCCAACATAACATAGTGATGCATTAAAGGACCATTCTGGTGTTTTTGCATGTTTAAGTAGAGTTACAAGGTGCTTCTGTGCATGAACTATTTAGTCAGAAAAACAAACCTGGAGTGATCTGATATTAATGTGAAGTAGAAGAAACATTATTCCAGTCATTTAAAGCACTACAGAGACACTAAATGTTAAAGGTCGGCGGCGTCAGTACTCACGGTCAGAGCAGTATTCGCCCGCCCAGCCCTCCAGGCAGTGACGGTTCCCGTCATCGTCGCAGGTGTAGTGGCCGAAGGTGTCGTTGCGGGGCCGGCAGTAGGCGGAGCAGGCCTCTCCGTGGTAGTGCTCATTGCACACAAAGTGGTAGGAGTAGCGGAGCTCGCTCTGGTTGCCGAAGTGCACGTCCTGGGACCATTCCTCTCCGACGGTCAGTCTGCGGCGGGTCGCCAGCCGGCTGATGAGATTGTTCTGGTTCCCTGGAGCAAAGAGGTGGTGAGAAGTTAACTTTGTGTGTCTGATTACTGAGGATTTACTCTTAAAAGGAATCATATTAACATCCTAAAAGTATGTTGAAGCAGGTAGAATAAAGCAAAAACGCTTTAATATTTGATATGATATATATCTTCCTGCATGGAGTTTATGTTTGTCTGTGGTGACCTGATAATACTCTCCTGTGGTATCTGTATAATATTCTTATGGTGAGCTAAAGTAAGTCTGTGGTGCTCAAAAGTATATTTATAATAACTTAACGAGAAGAAACAAGTCTACAATATCAAACTCTGTCAGAAAATCTACTAACTACAATCCACTGTCATGTAACCAGACAGAAAACAGCTCCTCTTGACAACTGGCCTCCAGCGTTGAAGCTGTTTTTCTGCACATGTGGGTGTTTTCAGCGCCGCTGTCGCCGCCTGGCGGTGAAGCAGCGACACTGCAGCAGCAGCAGCAGCAGCAGCAGCAGCGGTTTACCTGTAGACTCGAGTCCTGAAGACTCCGCGTTCCAGGCTTCAATGATCAGAGAGAAAGTCCCCTGAAATAAATGAGAGAGGATCGATTAATGACCAGATACATCAAATAATTCATGATTGCACGTGTTAAGTTCTGCATTTGTGTCTGATTCAGCTTTTATTTAGACAGTTTTATATATTTATGCCTCCACAAAGTCAAATAAATTCAGAATAAGCTTATTATAGTGGATGGAAGTTTAAATCTGAATGAAAACGGTTGAGTATGAAGGTAAATAAAGGTCTGATCTTTAGGAATAATGTGAAACTCTCAGATTACTGGAGGACTAAAGGTGATCAAAATCCCTACTTTTGTAGAGAAGTCGTGTGAGTTTCGTCACTTACCGGCCACTTGAAGACAAAGGGCACCCTGATGGGCGCGCTCTCGGAGATGGAGTTGGAGTCGGCGCCGAAGATCTCGGTGAGCGCGGTGCCGTACGTGCACGGCGGCTCCGGGTTGATGACGTCTTGCGAGTGCTTGAGGCACACGCGGAAAAAGATCTGGCAGTCCCGGGACTGGTGGCCACAGACGCCGCGGGAGCTGGTGAAGGAGTCGATCTTCAGCTCGAAGACGCCGGAGGAGAAGGCCTGAGAGAGGAGGAGGAGGAGGAGGAGGGGGGAGCAGAGAGAGGAGAGAGGGTCAACATACCTGCTGAGAGTGAAACTGTTGCAAATAAAATATCACCTGACATGAAGAAACCATTTATTTATGTTACAGAAAATGTGCAGATGCACAGTCCGTTCACTGGTGCAAACGGAGGAAATCGTCACAATGAAACTATCCGTGTTTTTTTTTTCATTCATTTCTGCAGATATCGATGATAATTGTGATTTCTGACTCTCTATTCTGCACCAGCCACTGGTCAGACATCAACAAATATTAAAAAATCAAAATATAAGTAACTTAAATCCAGCAGAAACGCAGTAAGAGCGTGAAGAAAGCTCGGCGCGCTGCGCGTAAAGGCGCATGACTCCAAACGTCCCACGTCCCTAGAAAGCAGCAAAGAAAAACCAAACCACCGCGGCTGTACAGTAGAAAACTCCTACATGTGTGCTGCCAGTGCTACTCACCGTCTGCGCTGATACAAACAGCAGGAGACACGGCAGTAACAAACGCGCCATGGCGTGTCGGCACGGAGCGTCCAGGGCAGAAAGCACCGGAGGTCCAAGGAAGGTAATAAGTGCGTAAAATCCAAACGGGTCCAAAGGAGACAAGAGAGCGTCAAGTGAAGAAGTAAAAACGCTCCGGGAAGGTTGAAAGTCAGAGTAGCAGTCAGTGTGTGTCAGCGGCCTGGATGGAGAAAAAGAAAACAACCGGGAGTAAAGATCCGCTGCGCTGCTGAACTCTGGACTGCTGCAGCCGCCGCTACACCTCCGCTTTTATAGGAGCAGTGTGAGAGGAGGGGGGGGGGGGGGGGGGGGGGGGGGGGGGGGGGCGAGGAGGGCGAGGAGGAGGGGGGGAGTGAGAGGGCGCTGCAAAAAATGTCTACCTGAAGAACGAGTCCTCCTCTTCCTCCTCCTCCTCCTCTAATCTGAAATGCTTTTCCTGAAACACGCGCTGAACTTGGCTCATTCAAACCGAAACTTTTCCTCAGTTGAGTTTGTCACTTTGTCCCCGAGAGAGAAAAAAAAAAAAAAAACTCTTCCTGTCAAACCAGAGGAGTAACGTCTACAAATTACTACCACTGATATTTTACTAGAAATCAGGTGCGGCCGTGTTATTCACAGCTGACAGCTGGCCAAAAAAAATCTTACTGTTTAGTCTCTCAGGTTTGGTTTTTGTGTTTCCAGGCAGCCGTTGTTGGTTTCTGTTGATTTTCCGGACGCGAACCTGCACAGACTTGAACCAGCTGAAGTCACTGCTGAAGAGTTTGCTTTTAAAATTGTATTGTACATTTAAAAACGTTGTATGACACATTATGTTAAGTTCTGCTGCCAGGTTTGAAGTCTCTGCAGTTTTATTTGGAAACTGATTGGCAGGAAAGACTCATTCATAAATCTGCTTTTAATAGTTGAACGTAACGTGTGGAGGTGTTGACTCACAGACATTTCTTGCAGCGTGCCAAGGAGTCTTCCATGGAGTATGGGGGGGAGGAGGAGGGGGGGTTAGGGGGTGGAAATGGTGGTGGCGGGGTGGTGGTAATATGTTCCCCCGCTTTGATTCGCTTTCACCACCGAGGGGGCAATTACAGCGGGGCAATCGAACAAACTGTCAGGCGACAGCAGCCGCAGCCTGAGCGGACAAACGCTCCGTTTACTGCCTCCCGCCGGCCAAGCAGAGAGCATTCACACACACACACACACACACACACACACACACACACACACACACACACACACACACACACACACACACACACACACACAGTTCATAAGCCTCCTCAGATATCTCCAAAATACTGACTGACAGCATCTTTTAATTCTCACTATTAATGTTTTGTGATGTTTGTAAATCTGTGTGTGTCAATATTCAACTGATACTGTAAAATATTACAAAACAGATATTGGATTTAAAGTACATTATAATGTAGGAAACATACTGTACATGCATTTACTAATTATTGTTAAAATATGAGAGCAGATATCATTGAAAGTGTACTTTCAACTGTTTTTATTAAGATAAAATGCAAACTGTTACTGTAACTTTACTGTTTACTACTTCATACTTATAATACTCCTATAATATATATATATTGTATATATATATTATATATCTAAGGTCATTGTAGGTGACAGATATGCAGCGGATGAAGGCAGTCAGTGTGTCAATCAAACACACTTTCTTTCTTTCTGTTCTGCTTTCTGTTTCTCTCTAGTGTGTGTGTGTGTGTGTGTGTTGGGGGGGGGGGTCACGTCCACCACCTACAGTCCTCACGCACACGCACGCGGACAATTTTTAAACGCCCCACACGCGAACAATTAACGCTCTTCAAGGAGAAAAAGAGTAGGAGGGGGGGGTTCGATCTAGAGAAGATCATTTTTAAGGAAGTGTGCGTGTGTGTGCGTGTGTGTGCGTGCGTGTGTGTGTGTGTGTGTTGCAGGGTCCCAGCTGTATGATAATACCCCCCCCCCCTCCTTCAGGGTGTGTATCTGCTCTAATGTCATTAAGATGAAGCACATTTCATTCACAAAGACAATTATCCAACTCTGTCTGTTCTGTTCAGTGTGAGCGGATTAATAAACCTATTAATCAATCAATAATCTTTGGATTCAGTAATAAAGTGAGGTAAACAAGGTAAACAAGGTATTACAGGTGGAAAGTAACTGTACTTTTACTCAAGTACTTAACTTGTACTTTATTTCCATGTTATGCTATTGTATGCTTCTACATTTCAGGGGGAAATATTTGACTTTTTGGGGTTTTAAATTTGAAAAATGTAAAGTACCACTTTCTGAATGACAAACGTTTGACTGGTACTGTGTGTTAAAGACAACTGTCATATAAGTAATTGTTATTTTACGGAAAAGTTCATACATTAATGACATTTTGCGGTATTACTATGGGGTCTTTTTACAGGAAAATACTGTTAGTGACTTATCGTACTTCCTTAAAACTGCTGTACACGTTTTAAGGAAGTACGAATAACGGTAATAATACAGGAAATATGGTAATAATACAGGAAATATGGTAATAATATAGGAAATATGGTAATGATACTGGAAATAAAATACAGTAATAATGGTCTGCTGTTATAGGAAATACGGTAATAACAGTACAATAATAAAACGAAATAAAATGAATGTTATTGTTTGTACTAAATGTGTTACTTTCTTCTTCTGCTGTAATGAAACATGTTCATCAGTATAAATATGTGTGTGCGCTTCATGGCAGCCAGGTGAGACAGGTGTGTGTGTGTGTGTGTGTGTGTGTGTGTGTGTGTGTTGAGAGCTGCATGCTGACAAACTGTTGCTTTTTTTTTTTTTTTTTTTTTTTTTTGGCGCTCGCGACCCACCTCGCCTCCTATTGTCATTCTTAATGAGAACAGCGCGTGCCTCCGCTGGCACTGACTTTAAACCCCCCTCTTACAACCCCACCCACGGCACGAGGCACGCTTCATCTGGCCCGACACACACACACACACACACACACACACACACACACACACACGCCTCCTATTGTCACCGTGTTTGTATCCAGACTTGTGTGTGTGTGTTGGCTCGAGACAAAAGCACCACATAGATGAATAATATGATATAAGCTGGCACGCGGACTGTAAACAACGACTCAATGAATGAAAGTTGCCATCGCGCGTGTCGTTGTCATTGGGGCGACTTTTTTTATTCATATCAAACAACAATAAACAACAAACAAGCGCTTATGGAGGCGACGGTGATGAAGATCTGACACTTAACCTGAGTCACTGTTGTTTACGTTTCTCTCGTGACTGTTTTTAGTTTCAATCCTTATACGAGCAGGATGACGTCATCGCCATATAAGCCAATAAATCGATGTAACTTTCTGCTGTGGTATTAATATCCCCTCAACCAATAAGGGATCGTTATCAGTTCCTTTTGATCGCAGAAGAAGAACAGAATTAATATTTCATCAGCAAAATAAATAGGAAGGTCCCCACATGATGAACGTGAGGAAATGTGTTTGTTTTTATCACATTAAAGTTTGTTAAAACCCTGAACAACACAACATACACACACTATAAACCACTGAGTCACATCTGACCATGTTTGGATCAATACAGCAGCAACACATCCGGTTACACACGACAAGCTTCAGCTAAAAACTGTCACAAATTGATGTTCAAGTGACATTCAGAACAATTAATAACAAATCATGACGTGTAAGATTAAAAAGAGTAGATTATAACAAGCTTTAGTTTGTAAACAACAACAAAAACATTGAGCCAGTATTGTGTTGGTGATATTATATTATATGAACATTTTAAGCAGGGATTGCTTGTGTGCAGATTAACCACATAAAGGTGAAAGTGCAGCGATGTCATTGATATTTTATGTAAATAAAAACTGCAGCATCAGCAGCATAAAGTATATTTATAGTTTTAATAATCAGATGCTGATATCTGCTCACAGATAAACGGATCAGATGCTCTTTGACTGCACAACAAACTAAAGATCATTAATGTGACGCACGCGCCCGTCCATCCATCACACAAGATACCTGCTCAGCGCGTGCAGCGTCCGCTCCCTGGAGAGCACGGGGGGTGGGGGGGGGGGGCGCGTGCACACAACACGCCATCAGCCGACAATATGCACATATTCGATCGCGCGCCATCTGCTTATCGACCCCCCCACCGCCCCCCCATATCTCTCTCTCAGGTCGTCAGATTCCACAAAAGACAGGCACGCCACGCGCCCCGCTGGATGGGCAGGTGCGCGTGCCCCTACCGAGATTTTTATCAGAGCTTTTATCGCCTCCATAAAGCACGCTGTCACTGCGCTCCGTCACGCGCACGTCACCGTCAAACCGCGTGCTCAAACCAGCTTTAATATTGACATGAACAATTTTAACTTTAACGCAGCTCCTTTATTCCTGCTGTGCTTCATTTTTACTTTTTTAAAAACATTTATTGCAAATTAAGTTTTAATTTATAACGTAAACTTTAAAACCATGAACACAAGTTGTATCAGAGGCCTGTAACTCTAGATACACCTGTATATTACATACCTGTTTATATATATACAGGTGTATATGTACAACTGTATGTATACACAGGTACGTAATATACCTGTATATATACACAGGTGTATATTACATACCTGTGTGTAGGCCTATATATACAGATGTACATGTACACCTGTGTATATATACATCTGTATATATACACAGGTGTGTAATATACCTGTGTATATATACAGATGTACATATAAACAGGTATATATACACCTGCATATTACATACCTGTGTATATATACAGCTGTATATGTATAAGAGTATAGTACAGGTATATAAACACCTGTAT
>NC_058111.1:2940000-3022500 GCF_914725855.1 Thunnus albacares
AAAATAGATGAAAATAGATGAAAATGGAAATTATTAAAATAAGAAATATTTGTGGTGAGTCAAATGATTATATTTAAAGTCAAAATTGTTACATACTATGTCACAATAATGAAAAATAAAGTAAAAATGTCAATTTAATAGACTTTATAAATCAAAATTATGATACAAAGTAATATTTCTGACTCAAAAATTATGAGATACAAAGCAAAAAGTTGGACTTTATGAATCAAAATTATGAGAAACACTATAAAGATTTTAGCCTGAGTAGAAATTATGATACAAATTAAAATGTTGGACTTAAGTTATGAGATGCAAAGTAAAAAAATGTGTTCAAAAATATGGAATGAAATGTAAAATTTTAACTTTCTATGTCAAAAATTGTGACATTCAAGGACAAAATTATGACTCAACACTATAATCAAAGTCAAAATTAGTCAGAATTTTGATTTACTATCTCATCATTTTTATTTCATATGTCAGAACTCTGTTGTATAATAATGAGGACTTGTATCTGCTGAGTTTTATTTGTGTTTTTATCAGTTCTATTTTTATAGGAACGTTTTTTTCCTGGCAGAAATCGGTTTCCCCGTAAAGTTTATCAGCCTGGTAAAGATCCAGAGCTGCTGTTAAAGTGAGGAAACCTTCCCGCTGCTGCTCACTGATCACCGTGTTTGTATATTTATATCAACAAGATTCATCGTTTCCCATCATTTTCGTCTGAACTCGTTTCCGTACCGGGCCGATGAGGCCGGGCGGGACCTCTGTGTTTCAGAGGTGGTAAAATGTCCCGACACCTTCAGGGGATTAAAGGCCGGGTGGTGGTGGTGGTGGTGGTGGAGCAGGAATCCAGCAGGGAGAGAGAAAAAGGAAAACAGCTTTACAGGTTCAAGGCTCAGCAGGGTTCCTGCTTTAAATCCGAGAATGTGAAAGATTCCTGAGGTCTGGTCGGGTTTCAAGCTTTGTTTTCTCGCACGTTGGACTGAAAATATACAACAACACAACACACAGAGAAGTAAACAAACAGTATAATCTTTAAATAATCTTTATGTGTGTCGTCTTTTGCCTTCCATACAGGACTAATATTACTGATGTGATGCTTAAATATGCTCCGTAATCAGTACATTTACCCAAGTACAGTATTTAAGCAATATTTTGAGGTACTTGTACTTTAGTTGAGTATTTCCATGTGATGCTACTTTCTACATTTCAGAGGGAAATATTGTACTTTCTACTCCACTACATTTATTTGACAGCTTTAGTTACTTTTCAGATGAAGATTTGACACAATGGATAATATAACAAGCTTTTAAAATACAACACATTGTTAAAGATGAAACCAGTGGTTTCCAACCTTTTTTGGCTTTTGACGTCTTACAAAAAGCAGTGTGTAGTCGGGGTCACATTTCACATGTCTATGAGTTGTTAACAGCTCCACCAAATAGTGATTTTTCCCTCTAAACTTCTCACATGCTTTCATTTCAATAAATGTTCAAATGATCCAATATTTCAGCAAAAATCAAAGATTAGAGAAAAAGTCCAAAAACTGAAAACAGATTTGTGTATCAGAACTTTGTTTTTTCTTCTTTCCTCTCCCATTAATCATCTCACCACCCCTCAGATTTATCTGCTGACCCTTTGGAGGGGCCCGACCCCTAGGTTGGGAACCACTGGACTAAACTAGCTAACTGTATATAAAGTAGTGTAAACTAGCTCCACCTCCAGCAGCTAATTGCGTTGTAGAACCGCCCATAAGGATTGAATGTCTCTCCAGGAGGTCTTTGTTTAGTGAAAAGTTTAAATCAGCCTAATTCTCCCTAACTTCTCCTTGGTTTGAGAGTAAAAACACCCAAAAAGAGAAAGTGAGGAGACAAAACAAGCTGCTGTTCTGCTTCATGTACAACATCTTTAATAAAGGAAATATTGAGATTTTGTTGAAAGTAAATCCCTGATGTCGTGTTTTTGAGCCAAAGTCAGACAGAAGTTTTTGCTCATTCAGAGTGAAGTTGGCTCTCGTATCAAAGTATAAAACAGAATCTGCTCAACAGGATTTTTTGGGCATTTTGATTCTCGGTCGTAGCAGTAAATAATTTTAATGACTCAGTTTTTCCTTCGCTGTTTACGACTGGTTCATTTCTCTCCAGTTCCTCCTTAAACTTTATTTCCACTCGTTCAGGATGTTTCTGAACAACAAACACATTTATAAATATACTTTAATTTAAACCTTCCTGTTCTGCACACGACGCACTAAGTCCAAACGTTGGACAATGTTCAGTAAATCTTTAAAAACTTTGGCAACTGAGTTACTGAACTATTTTTGAGTACTTGGAAAAATGTACCTTTTAGCTGAAATGCTTTAAATCCTCCTGTATTGCAGTGGAGGAAGTACTCAGATCCTTTACTTCAGTAAAACTACCAGTACAACAATATAAAAATACTCCATTATAAGTATTATGAGCTTGATGTAGTTAAAGTATTGCAGTAAAAGTACATAAGTATTATGAGCTTGATGTAGTTAAAGTATTGCAGTAAAAGTAGTGGTTTGGTCCCTCTGACTGATATATTATTATATATGACATCATTAGATTATTAATAGTGAAGCATCAGTGTTAGAGCAGCATGTTACTGTTGTAGCTGCTGGAGGTGGAGCTAGTTTACACTACTTTATATACAGTTAGCTAGTTTAGTCCAGTGGTTCCCAACCTAGGGGTCGGGCCCCTCCAAAGGGTCAGCAGATAAATCTGAGGGGTGGTGAGATGATTAATGGGAGAGGAAAGAAGAAAAAACAAAGTTCTGATACACAAATCGGATCATTTGAACATTTATTGAAATGAAAGCATGTGAGAAGTTTAGAGGGAAAAATCACTATTTGGTGGAGCTGTTAACAACTCATAGACATGTGAAATGTGACCCCGACTACACACTGCTTTTTGTAAGACGTCAAAAGACAAAAAGGTTGGAAACCACTGGTTTCATCTTTAACAATGTGTTGTATTTTAAAAGCTTGTTATATTATCCATTGTGTCAAATCTTCATCTGAAAAGTAACTAAAGCTGTCAAATAAATGTAGTGGAGTAGAAAGTACAATATTTCCCTCTGAAATGTAGAAAGTAGCATCACATGGAAATACTCAAGTACAAGTACAAGTACCTCTAAACTGTATTTAAGTGCAGTACTTGAGTAAATGTACGGAAACACTCTGTGAAAGAAGAAATGTTTTGGGAACAATAATATTGATAAAAACTGATTCTTATGTTTTGTTTCTCCTCTACTCAACATGAAGTCATAGAAAATCAAGCTGCGTTCATGCAAACTGCTGTTTTATTCATTTCGATTTGCAGAATTCAGGAGGTTTCATATCTGAGCTAAAGTCAGCGCAGGAACCCGGAGTTCTGCTCTCGAGGACTCTGAGAGCAGAGCTCAGAGTTCCTGACGTCTTCAAACGTCTCGTTGTGTCTGATCAACAGTTCAAATCCTAAATACAAACAGCTCTCTATCATGTATGACACAGAAAAGCATCAAATCTTCACATTTCAGAAGCTGAAACCGCTAAATATTTTTGCAATTTGCTTAAAAAAAATTGACTAAAACCTGTCGTTTCCTGTCGGAGCCACAAAGAAGAACCACAAAAAGAGGAAAAGTCTCCACATTCTGTACTTCACTGCAGGTTTTCAGCTTTATTCACATTTATATTTATATTTATGTAAAAACAACTCCAGCAACAACACGAGTTCTCAACCAAAACTGGAGTTTAGCGTCTACTGACAGAGCTCGTTAACAGCAGCTGAGACCAACGGCTGAACCCCCCAAAAAAACACACACATGACAACCATCAACATGCACATTTTACATGTTTCCTGCACGTCCCGCCATACTGAAGCTGCCTTCACATGCTGCCTGATCTTAGTAGGACTTTTCACGTCAAGTAGAAACTGTAGAGAAAATGTTCCTCATTGAGTTTTTGGAAAAGTAGGAACCCAAAACCTTCTACATATGGTGGAAAACTCAGGTTTTGTGTCTGTAATTCAGGCGTTTTCTTTGCTCATTAACCTGTTTTCATGTTCAAATCTTCTCTTCTCTGTTGTCATATTAATCTGAATATGATAGATTTGTACCTTAGTTTTAAGAGCATGTTGGAGATATATTACAATATATTTGGTTTTGCATATTTTAAACACATTAATATATCTTTTAGCAGAACTCTTTTGGTAGGACGGGACTTGAATGCAACACCGCTGTTGGATTTTTTTTTCCCAGCACAGACACTACATTAAAGTCCACCGTCTGATCTAATGCTGCCTTCAAGTGACCTCATGTTCAGTCTGTCAAACACATTCGTGCTGTTGCTGCGCTCGTGTTTCTCATGAAAAGAGTCAGAAGTTGTGTGAAAAGCAGAGCTGGTTTAAACCGTGTGAAGTGTGGACAGTGCCATAAAAAAAAAAAAAAAGGAGACAGTCATGTGACATTACTTCTCATTTACACGTCCGTTTTTTAAATAGAATTCCTGGTGTTAGAGATGTCGATCTGCACAGATTCATGGATATTCAGTCCTCTGTGCAGACTACAAAGGAGCTTTTCCAACATGGCGTCCAGAGACTGCGTCTAAATCAAGCTGGTTAAACTCTAAAACACACATGGACGGAGGTATTTGCACCATCGAGCTGAAACTCCTGCTGTGGACGCATGTTTTTGCACAAAAACAGCATTTTTGAGTTTATCCAACTTATCGTAGACGTAGTTTCTCTCATTTACAGCAGCCTTCAGTGCAACATCTCACTGCTTATATGAGAGGACATGAAGACTCAAGAGAGTTCTGACGCTGATCTCTGATTCGCTGAGCTCTAATCTCGGTCACACCGGGCGCCATTTTCAGCTTTTGGTTAAAATGACAAACGCGTCGGGCTGCAGCTCATATCAGCCGTCACTAATTAACCTTCAAATGAAACTCGTCTGTTGTCGGTTCGTGTGTCTGTAACTCGACCAAAGATCGTTTGTGAAGGGAAGACTCTCCACTCTGTAACACAACCGTACAATCAGTGTTTCTGAGTCTCCAGTTCAACTGATCAGATCAATAAACTAAGCTGATCATAGTTTCCACCTTCAGTATTTGGATCAAGAAGCTCCTGAAAAATAAAGTTTATCAGATTTAGTAGCTAAAGCTGTTTATTCAGTGTGTCAGATACATGTTTAATTCATTGCCTGATATTAAAGGACTCATACTGGGGGCATAAAAATTGATCGGGACGTCTTTACTTATCAGACGTCATCGCTGTTTGACGTTCCTTCTCTGCAGCTGCTCGTAACGTAACATCAGCTGAACAGGAAGAAAAAGGAAAACCTCCCGTTATTCCGACTCAGGAGCTTTTGTGCATCGTTCCAAGCTGGTTACTCCGACTGTCTCACCGTTTAAAAAGCTTAAATCAGTGATTTATCTTGTGTTACATGTTTCCAGCAGATCAAACGGTGTATAAAGCTCGTTTGAAATGAGCTGCATCGACTCTATTAAGTGTTAATTTAATGTAACCATCAGTCTGTTGGAGGAAGTGAGAGATGAACAAATCCTAAATATTAACAGATCTGAATTACAAGTCGGAGTCTGACGTTGAACGTTTATTTACCACTCGGCTGCTAATTACTGTCTGAGTAAAGTGACATGAACACAACATCAGTTATGTCCTTCTTCTTCTTCTCTTGTCAGTAATTCTAAGTTTGGCTCCATTTAAACTTCAACGCTACAAAATGAACGAGGAACATTTTCTCTCACGACTTATAATACGAGTCACAGAGTCCGTTTGAAGGCAGCATTAGTGTTGAAAAACTTTACAGACTGAAGTTAACGTCACCTGCTCACAACGGGACGGCATCATGTGACTCTGACGCCGCCCGAATGCATCTGCAGGTTTCTGCAAAATCTGATCTGCGAGGGTGAAACTGGGATTGGATCTTTTTTAATTTTTTTTTTTTATTGAGCTCTCTTCTTCTTCTTCTCTCTCCACCGTTTGCTCAGCTGCCGTTCAAGTCTTCGGTGTGGCGCCTCTCCACGCCGCCGCCGCCGTTCACTCTGACAGTCTCATATATATTCAATGAACTCTTAAGAATACTACTATTTGTTTTGTTTTTATTGTTATAAACAATATTCATTATTGAACATGGTCTCTTTCGGGCCGTCAGCGCCGGTCTGAGACACACAGAGGAACAGGAAATAAAAGAAACATTCTGCAGGTGAGGTGCAGGACAGAGCAGCGCTGGTCTCAGGTCAGATCCTGCGAGCGGCCGAGCCGACCAGAGCTGGAGTGGCGATAGCAGCGCTGGTCTCGGATCAGCCTCCGACCGCCAACAACAAGAGTTTTCACCTGACCTGGATCCCCTTTCTCTTGGTTTGTTTTTTTCTTTAAACCAATCAGCAGCTTGATTCGCATCAGGTGACACCAAGATGACCAAGGGAGGGGGCCGCCGACACCCCGCCTCCAAAAAACCAGGAAGTGCCTCTATCATTGGTGCAGAGGCCAGCCAATGTCTTTGCTCTGTTCCAGCACCGCAGACCCGCCCACTGAGACATGATTGGTTGTTTGTGGCGGCGGAGACCGCTCAGCTATAGTACGCAGGTCTCCCCCCCAGCCCCTCCCCCCCTTTCTCCTCTGGCCCCTCCCCTCTGCGCCGACAGGCAGCCGGGCTGCGATTGGTGGACGTGTGAGAGGGGGGCGGGGCTCACTGCTGCTTGGAGCGCCAGAACCGCGAGGCGATGGAGCCGAGAGAGAGTCCTTGTTTCTTCTGCTGCGAGAGCTCGGCCAGACGCTGCTCCTCCTCCTGACGGACACACGGAGGAATAACATCAAAAACAAAGAAAGTAGAGACAGACGGTCGTGAGGTGCGTTTGATTTCTCCTCCTCCTCCTCCTCCTCCTACCTTTGCCAGCTGAGCCTGTCTGCGCTTGAAGGCGTCAATGGGGTCGTCCTCCAGAGCGTAGTTCTCCAACACCGAGCGCACGTCGTCCACGCCGCTCAGAGCGATGGCTGACAGAAGAAGAAGAAGAGAGGAGGTGAAACAGCCGCAGATACAAAACGTAGCTTAGCATAAAGACTGGAAGCGGAGGGTAACAGTTAGCTTGGCTCACACCTATCAACACTAAAACTCACTGATTAACAAGCTGCATCTGGTTTGTTTCATCTGTAAACAAACTGATATGTAAGAACAACAGTTTGTGGTTTTAGGGCTGGGACTATTTCTTGCTGGTGTATCCATCCACCCAGTGCTTCTCTGCACAGCCTCGCCTTCACACAATACATAATAACACAAACAACACTGTATAGCAGAGATAACATTATGATATTCAGTGTATTTTAGGATGAAAATCAGTAACTTTGGTCTAATTGACACATCAAATGGTAAATATAACTGTGGAAAATCAGCAAAGTTTAAACTTTAAACTAATGGAATAACAAATTTCATTTTGTTGTGTGAAAGATGCTAAAATCTGTGTTTGCAGGTCTGTAGAAAACCTCTCAGGAACATTTGTGCTGTGGTGGAAAAGCAGCATTTTGAAATATGTTGAAACAGTTGCTTATTTGCACATCCAGCAGTTACGGAGCAACATTATCATTGATTTGGAGTCGTGTTTCTGTCCAATATTCACTCTCTTTTAGCTCTGTTTTTACTCTCTACCAACTCCTGAGGGAAATATCTGGCTCTTTAGCTGCTAAATGCTCCACTATGTTCACCAGCTAGTCTACAGCTAACTGTGTCTGTTTGGTGCTGAGCAGGTAGTGTACAGTGACTTTTTACAGCTTTTTCTCTGAAAACGACTCTATGAGACGCTGAAAAGAGTCACTGCAGGTTCATCATTACGAGCCACGACCAACACATTACACACTGACACATCAGACTGTTATAAAAATACAGATTATAGCTAAAGAGCAGATGGAAAGGATTGGCGTCTCACTCTTGAGGAAGTTGGCGAGGTCGTAGAGCGTTCGGTCCTCCGAGTTGCCGTCCCATTTCTTCAGAGCCATGCCGTTGAAGGGCTGCAGGCTGAACGCCTCCCGCTTACAGTCCACCACGATCACCTTACTGGTGTCCCGGTTCAGACACGACACGTCCTGAAACAGAAGAGACGGACACACGGGTTGAGGTGTGTTAAGAGAAACTCGATCCAGACGACGATGGAAACGTTTCACATCTCTGATGGTAAACATCAGAAATCAAAACCCTTTTAACCTCTTAAAACCGGTTAAATTTTGCACCAAATCTGTGTAACAAATGGTATCAACCCAAAAACAACAACTCATGAGACATAACTGAGCCTAGGAATGATCATTATATACTTCTATCATAATGTTCTAAGCCCTTATACACTCTAAACTTGCAAAATTTGAATAGACGCCTAACAAAAACAATGTTTATTACAGATTTACGACTAGAAAAAAGTGACACACAGTGCTGAGCTGCATCAGCTTTCAGATGATGTATCACCACTTCTGTGTGACACATACTGTCTCCCCCTAAAGATCACATGTCCCCCCCCATAAAAAAAAAGACAAAAATGGGTCTATGGTAGAAGGAGGAGAAGGAGGAGGAGGAGGAAGAGGTTAAGGACTAATCAAATGAGGAACTTTATTATCTTAATGATCCTTAATATTCACAGAGATTAAAACCCACAAAACACACTTTCTCTGGTGGCTCCAGCTGGTGTGTGTGTGTGTGTGTGTGTGTGTGAGACAGATGGAGAGGGACGCTGCTCCTTGTCTCCATCACCAGGCTCATCTGGTGCCCTGCCACCCCCCCCCCCCCTCCTCCCCCTCCACCCCCCCCTAAAAACTGCTGCTGAAGCTGCTCTGTGTGTGTGTGTGTGTGTGTGTGTGTGTGTGTGTGAATAACAGGCATCTGTCTTACTGTGTGTGTGTGTGTTGAGTAAACTTAAGTGTCTGCACACAAAATAATGATATTTACATTCATCCTTATTCTCACTTTAAATGGTTTGATGGCTTTAAATATGAGCAAAGGATGCCACAAGATTTATATCCATGTTTCTATTGGAGATAATTAGTAATGTAGTATATATTTAGCGTATTTGAATTACTTATTGCTCCTCATTTTTGTTGTTTATTGCTTGTTGAAGAGCTTCTTACTCTCTTGTGTAATGACAAAAAAAAGAAAAATGAATCTGCAACTATTTTGAACATTGATTTAATTTGTTTTGAGTCATTTTTTTAAAATAAAAAAAGGTCCAAATTCTCTGATTCCAGCTTATTAAATGTGAATATTTTCTGGTTTATTTAGTCCTTTATGACAGTAAACTGAATATCTTTGACATTTTAAGATGCATCTTTGGCTTCGATCGACACTTTTTAAGACCAAACAATTTATCGATTAATTGAGAAAATACACGACAGATTAATCGACAATGAAAATGATTAGTTGCAGCTCTGGTTCAGATGGTGTTTTACGTTGTTTGAGTTCGTCCCTGGCTGGTAGGTTAACTCTTTTTACTCACACTGAGTTCCATCAATGAAAGGTCGCGCCCTGACAACTTCCACACCACCACACTTCTCTCTGTCTGTCTTTGTATGAAAATGCCACACACACACGTCAAATCTGCTCTGTGATGTTATTGGCAGGAGCCATCTGTGGCTGCTGCTGCTGCTGCTGTCTCTGTTTTGGGAGATTAGAAACAGAAATGACATCTACTGCTGTGAGGAACATCTACTGCTGTGAAGAGCAGACGCTGCTGCTGCTGCTGCTGCCGTCAACGTCCAGCAGAGGAAACCAGTCACACACATGCGTCACGCCGTGTCACTGCAGCTGTTTGCACTGCAGATCAAAATATGAACAAATATGATTTTATTTGCTCCTTTGTGACGGTTTCTGATCACTGTGAGCAGCAAAAAACTTTCATTCCTATCTGGAACATTATTAAATGTACAAAACAATTACTTTGGGCAATTTGAAACACCATAATAAGTGAGTTTATACTGTGCAGAAATACATCCAGCAGCTCACTGTAGCTGCTGCTTGTTGGTCCGTTACTTCCTGCAATATTTAAAACTGATCCACTGTCAAAACAACACCAGAAATGACTTGTTGTCTTGTTTTGTTGGTGTGTTTTTAAAATCGCTGTCAGCGCTAACCTCGGAGACAAACACCCTGCGTTTGTTGTGTTGGTTTTAGCTTAATGTAGCTCTGAACTCCTTTACAGAGAGAGAATTACTTTGCTGATTGTTTCCAAACAGCACATTTCCAGCCTCTATATTAATATTCTGGGGCTCTACTGGAATATCTTTGCATGATTTCCAGTTAAAAACTCTTTATTTATCTTCTACTGGTCCTTTATGCAGCCCCTCAGTTCAGCCTCTGTCTGAAACAGGCCGTTTTAGCTCCTGTCTCTTTAAGCCCCGCCCTCCTGATGAGCCCACTCTGTTCTGATTGGTCAGCTTCAGGAAGCTTCCTCCGACTCCGGAGGCTACGTAAACAAACTATAATAGCAGGATTTCACTTCTTTTTCTCCTTCTTTACTCCAAATGTCAACTTCTCAAATCCATCCGTACATGTTGGAGCTGAACAACACATGGAAACGCCTTAGCAACCACCTTAGCAACCAGCCATTTGTGAGCATGTGTGAACAATCTGTTGTCATTACGAGGAGGAAGTAGAGGTAACTTTGCAAACGAGGCGTTCAGGGCAGGTTGAAGCCCTGACTTTTGACTTGCAGGCAGCATTTCTACATACGTTCACCTCGAGTTTTGGAACTTTGACCATGTTTAACATCCGACATCAGAACAGGATATAAATAACAAAAAGCAGAATATGTCTCCTTTAAAACCGTTAGAAATCACCATTTTTAAAACCCTGTTAAATGAAGTTATGCTGCAGCCAAGACGGTGAGATTAATATATGTCATATAAAATATATGATAATAATATGTTTTCTGATAGTTTTTCAGGTGCAGAGAAATCTTAACATTGAAAATATACACTTATTAAAGTAGAGCTGCAACTAACGATTGTTTTAAGTATTTTTTCAATGAATCAATTAGTCTATGAAATGTTAAATAACAGTGAAATTTCCATGGAGGCTGCAGTGAAATCTTCCATTTGCTTGTTTTCTGACTAACGGAAATTCACTTCTGAAGTCACACGTGAGAAGCTGCAGGCAGAAAATGTTGACATGACATTTTTGCTTCAAAAATGACTCAAACGATTGATGATTCATTTTCTCTTAATCGACTGATGATTGCAAAGAAATACATTTATGAAAGACCTACATTTAATCAATGAATATACTTATTTTTTTTTTATCAATCAGCACAATAACAGCAGCCTGGAAAAGTAAATGAGAGCAGGCCTATCTTGTTTTTACTTTTATGTCAGTTTGTGTCATGTTGTCTGTCATGTGTAAACTCGACAACAAGCTGACAATAACAAACACATGATGGAAAAACACAGAACTCTGCAGGGACAGCAGGTCAGAGTTAAAAAAAAAAAAAAACAACAACAACAAAGTTCGAAGGAAGACAGTTAATCCAACTGTTCTGTTTCTTATCCCGGCAACAGCCAACAAACAATAAGACGTCTGATCCATTTCAGGCCTGCAGCCGACGCTCAGATGCAGGGCAGCAAACAATAGCTGGATGTTGGTCTGTGGGGTTTGATGAGAGGGTGAAGGAAGGTCAACGCCGTGGCTTATGGAGGAATTATCATAAAACAACTAGTAGAAAACGCTCAATACGCTGCTGATCACACAGAATATTATTATACTTTTCTACTAAATCCAGATTATGCTCTATGGGCACATTTTTGAAGCTACAAAATTGATTAAGTATCCGGAGAAGGTATTTCTTAAGCTTAATATGGTTAATAGCAGTCCCTGACTCAATACTAAACTCCTATAAGAAATATTATTCATGTCTCCACCCGGTTGCATTAAAATCACCTGCAGAGCAGCTGCTGCAACTGAACTGATATAACAGCTACATGACTCATGTTTTAACTTGTTTTAATTTCTGTTGTTCATCATCTGTGATGTGAAAACATCTGATTTCTACATGAAAAAACCACTTAAAAAGCTTGAGTTCTTGGTATAAGTTCGGTTATAAAAGAGAGAGTCTCTCCTGATTGGCTGCTGACAGCTGGAGAGTCGATCACACTGGACAGTAGAGGAGACGACGCTGCTGCTTTTAACACGCAGTCGCTCGCTTCCGTCCTCCGTTTCCATCACGGTTATATATTTAGATCATTTAGAGACAAGAATGTGTAAAAGTTTACAGTTTGTCTCGCTGTGACGCTGTGTTACTAACTAAGGCAGCGATTCAACTGACTCAGTTGTTTATAAACTGATGTATCGTATACATGAAAAGTTTGTATAATAAACGAACATAAAACATTAATACTGAGCGATAATTCATATCTTTTATCAGTGGAAGCGTATTGTAATGATATGATCATTATCATATGATCATTTTATACATTTCTGTTGCCCAAATTTTAAAACAACAACAGACATGATTTTGTTTTGCACAGTTGAAAAGTATTTGCTGACTCGTATGAAACTGACGGTTTATTCCAGTGTTTTATTCCTCAGAGCTGATGTGTTTCGACTCTTCAGAAAAGCAGCGATTTCGTCATCATCACTTCCAGGATTGGCACATTCTGGCTACTCATTTCATGAGCCAAGGCATTGTTGTTAGACTTTGTCTGTGTCAGGTGACAATTAGATCCCCGTACTTTCTAAATTACCTCAACCGTTGACCTTATATGTGACATTTCTCTCTAACGGAAAATTCTTGTTAATTATTGTCAGAACATTCGCTGAATTATCGACCGATTCGACCAGATTAGATCCCTGAGCTCCACAAGTTCTCCTGAGCAATGAGAAGAAATTACTCCAAATGTATGTTTATGCATGTTATGTTTTTTGTTGTTTTTTTATGAACACATGCTACATGCTACATGCTACATGCATGCACAGCTGCAGACGTCTAGTTTTCATTCGATAGTATTTGGATTAAAACGGTCGCTGGCAGAAAATGTGCATCCACAGCCATAAATAAAACAATATTTTTTAATAACTCCATGTGGTGTTTACCAACTTTCGCTTGACATCTGTAGCGTTTATAACTCTCCCTTAGCATATGGAGCATTAATAACTCTCTCTTAGCATCTGTTGCGTTCCTCTCTGTCTTGGCATTATGGAGATGAGATGATAAGTGTGTCTTCTCTCTGGGAAGTAGGTTAACCAGCTCCTTACAACCTCCAGACTGTCCTCCAATAAAACACAGGGAGAGATGACAGTTGGAGGGAGACAGAAGGAGGAGGTGGAGGTGGAGGAGGAGGAGGAGGGAGGCGGGGGGAGTAGAAGAGACGGAGCGAACTCAACGAGAGAGACGAGGGAAGGAAGGCGGGTGAAAGGGAGGTGAGATAAGAGGGAAAGGAGAGAGAGAGAGAGAGAGAAGGAGGCATAAGGTTAATGAGGCCTGAGAGGGGAGGAGGAGGAGGAGGAGGGAGGAGGAGGGGATTAGGGAGGTCTATTGTGGCGAGGAAGAGGAGGAGACATCAATGGCAGCAGCAGAAGGCAGCTATGGAGCGCAGACGCAGGGGGTAACGCAGCTTCTCTAACAGCGTACAGGTGTTTTATCCACAAAAAAACATCAACTAGAACAAACGAAACGTCTTTAAACAACTTTAAAACAAACATTAAAGGATTCTTTTGTCACAAAATAAACTTTTCTGATCAGAAGTTTTTGTGTTTCCATCAGAGAAACCTTTAACACATGAATACTGAAGCAATAAACAACACAGAACTAAATAAATAATCATATAAATAAAAATATATTATAACCATGAAATTAAATATTTAATTGAATGTTAAAACTACCTTGACATTTTATCCTGCTTCTTTTCACAGATTTATTTCATTCATTTTTTATTTAATTCCAGCAGTTTATTTCAAAACATTTTTTGACATGTTTTTATTTCACAAATCTGCTTATTTCATTTGTCTCGACTTTCTGATAAAAACGTTGTGATGAAATAAAACATTGAGAAAAATACTGTTGTAAAATAAAATCACCTGCATTAATAATCATTATTACTGTGAAAAGCAGCAGGATGAAATAATATTTGTATTGGATTATTTCATATTATTTTATATATTATATATATATATATTATACTGTAATATTTATATGATCAGGTCTATTTGTTTATTAAGGTAATATTAAACTCTGTAAACAGCAGAGAGTTGAAGATCTTCAGGTTTAATGTTAAATTATTTATCAAGATTGAATTATTTCATAACTTTTTTCATTACTTTTTTTTAAACTTTCTTTGTTGTAATTTATATTCATATTTTCTATAAATTTGTTCATATTTTTTATTATTTTCATACAATTTTCTCTTTTTTTTCAATTTTCAAGTATTTTTCATGAGCTTCATCTCTATGACAGTGTTTGATTAGTTTTTAATTACGTTAACCTGACGTTACTTACCTGTTTAAGAACTGAGCCACACACGCACGCACGCACACACACACACACACACACACACACACACACACACACACACACACACACACACACACACACACACACACACACACACACACAGGTCGTACCTTAACATGATGTCCTTCCATGTAGCGTGTTGCATCTCTAAACAGACGATACATGACGAAACCCTGAGGATCGATGCTGTCAATCAGAGGAAACGCCGTCTGGACAGACACACACACACACACACACACACACACACACGCACGCACACACACACACACACCACAGAAAGACAAAACAATAATTACCATCAGCCATAAATACACTGTAAAATGAATTCATGTCAAGTTATTTTTAAAGCTAAATGTCAAACATTCTCTGTTTCCAGCTTCTAAATGATGATAATTTGCTTCTTCTCTGTGTTTTATATCTTTGTAAACTGAACATCTTTGGGGTTTTGGACTGTTGGTCGGACAGAACGAGACGTCTGAAGACGTCAAACTGGCCTCTGGGATATTGTGACAGGCATTTTATAGACCTGCTAATTATTCAAGAAAAGAAAATCTCTACAGAATAAGTAACAATTAAGATGTTAATCAGGTTTGTTCTTCAGACGAGTGTAAACGAGCCGACACACTTCACACACAAACACAGCAGAGATGAGACTGATAGCATCAGGAGGAGGAGTTTAAATCTGATCGCATGTCAACAGCAGGAATTAACCACCACCACTTCATACAGTTAAAATCATCTCAAAGATGAACCTCATCAGCCTGTTCATGTTTCATAAACTTCAACACTACTGCTTCTGTACAGTGTCGGACCTTTACTGGTCCTTTAGTAGCTGAATGTTCCCTCAAACCCACTGAACTGTTATCTGTCACAAACTGTTTCTGCTGTCAACATTATGGGTTAATGTGGTCGTCGTCTGCATGTGATCACAGCTGTACAAGCTGCTGGAAAAGGGACATTAAATAAAATCCAACAGACTTAAAGCCTTTTCACACTGGACTGGTTGTGTCATCAGGACTTTCACACAGAACGTGAATATTACGAGGCGAAAAAGCGACGCGATTTTTGTGACTTTTCACACAGCGAATAAAAGCATCAACCAATCAGAGAGTGTAATCTGCACAGACAGCTGTTCCTTGCGAAGGCCTACGTGGGGTATTGAATATCCTGCTGTGTGTGTTTATGAACTTATTGACCGTATCTATATTGATTGATCAGCTGCAGGTCTGTCTGTGAGCCCTGCAGGCAGACAGGTAGGTTCACTCACTGTGAACATGAATCAATACATTGATGTATCATCACCGTGTATTTATAAATACAAACACTGTGGATTTCTTCCCGTGGAGCTGATATGCAAACTGTTTGGCTTCAGTAACTTCCTGCTGTCAGTCAGCCTGGTGAAGGCGGTTTGTCCAGCGGCTGCTTCTGTGGACATGAGACGCTGAACGCAGGTCGGAGATCATCATCATCACTGGAGGATGTTGACATGATCTTGTAGCTTCTTCTCCTCACTCGACCAAAGAAGAGGAGAGAGTTATATCCGCTCGATCCACAACGGCTCCGACCTGCGTTCAGCGTCTCTGTCCACAGAAGCAGCCGCTGGACAAACTGCCTTCACCAGGCTGACTGACGGCAGAACGAGCTGTTGCAAATTCATATCACTGCCAGTGTGAATAATTTTGATGTGAACTATTCGCAGGCGATTATTTCGCAATTTCATGTCGTTTATTCGCGTCGCTGTGTATGTGTAAAGGCCTTTACAGTGGGACTAAGATTATCTTGCCCGTAAAGTGTTTTAGGGGAAAAAGGTGGTTATGTGCAGAAAGAAAAGAGTCAAATCTGCTGGAATTTAACTTTCAGTGACTTTATAAACTTTGCTGAAAGCAGCTAAATACACAGACTGATCATCAATCAGTGACATGTTATTGAATGAATGAATGTGTGTGTGTGTGTGTGTGTGTGTGTGTTTCTTCGGGCAGTTTTCAGCTCCTGACAGTGAACCAGAGAGAAGCTGATAAAAACAACATTAACAACAGATCTGATCACATCGGCGTGACAGTGAAACCTCTGAGGGCTTATTTAGCAATAAACACAACTACATTATCTATCTATCTATCTGTGTGTGTGTGTGTGTGTGTGTGTGTGTGTGTCTCACCATGCCGGTCTCTGCAGTGAAGATGACAATCTCATAGAGCGGTGCGAGCTGCTGGAACAGGTAGTCGATACCCGGACGTTTCTTAAACCGCCAACCTGTTGCCAACTGGAAACACACAAACCAGTCAGCAACTCACCATTAAAAACACATGACCAGATCAAACCACAGCGTGTGTGTGTGTGTGACTACCAGA
Source organism: Thunnus albacares (assembly GCF_914725855.1). NCBI lineage: Eukaryota > Metazoa > Chordata > Actinopteri > Scombriformes > Scombridae > Thunnus > Thunnus albacares. The sequence goes on from NC_058111.1 coordinate 2,956,840, forward strand.
CACAGATTGAAAGTCCTTTTAAACACTCTTTTTTTTTTTTATAAATAAAACAGCTGACATTCACACCAAAGCTAAAATAATTCAGTGTCATGTTCCAGAGAGCCGAAGTGAAACCAGAACTTCCAGTTCCTGTTCCAGAAGTAGGAAAAAGGTCATTAAAAATCTCATTAACATGTGTGACTCTGCTAATAACAGAAGCTTCCTGTCATGTGACTCGCTTCCTATGCTTAGAGTTGTTGTTTATTCCATATCTATGTTTTTAACGGCCTTTAACGAGCATCGTGTCCTGGACGTTTGCGGGGAGTTTTATGGATGTGGACAAAACCACAGCATTTGCATTTTTTTTTAATGGGAGCTGTAGGTTTTTTTTATTTTATTTGCTCACGACGAAAATGTCGTTAAAATTTATGACAGCAGCTGCCGTCGTGGAGCCGAGCCGTCTGAGAATATAGAAAGTAAAGTCCAGGAACGCTTCATCGTGTTCAGTTACAGAGGCTAGACAGGAAGTGACGTCATGGGATGAGACACGTCGGACAGGCACATAACAGCGACCTCGAGTATCTTTAACGTACAAATCTAAACCTAAAATAATAAAACAAACCGCTGGATAATGAAACTAAAATCATGAGAACGTAGCATGAAGATGGAAAGAAGCTAATAGCTAAAGATGAGTTATATGATACTGCAGCTATTTATAATGAAGCTAAAGTAATGTGCGTTAATTTGAGAAGGAATTATAAAATATTAAAAACCTTCAGAGGGAAAAAGAGCCTCGTATCTAATGAGTGAGGCTGTTTAGAGCATCACCTACAGTAGAAACTAAAGAGATGACTTTATAATATTTTATAGACTATTCATGATATTTTATAGACTAAGTTACTGCTAGGAAGTCATATAATAACAGATAAAAAAATATTAATTATTAACTTGGCTTCACCGGTTGAACCTTTTATCAGCTTTCAGTCGTAACGTGAGTCTGAACGTTAGTGGGCGGAGGTCAAAGTTCAGGCTTAAAACCAGCGAGGACTTTTATCAAAGAGACAAACCTTTAATTGGATCTTTATTTCTATTTTCTTACAACAACTGGATTTTTGTTTTTATTTAATGTCTTTATTTCTCCTACATCTGATTTTATTATTGCTGCCTTGTGTGAAGTTCTTTGTAATCCGGTTTTTAAAAAGAGTTCTACATATTAGGATTATTGTTAATTTTAGGCCGTCCACATACTTTTGGCAAAGTTGTTTATATTACAGCTTTGAGTCTGAACCTGAGTTTAAAGTTCAGATTAATAAACACATATTAGTTCATAAACTACAAATCAATAACAAAATATTGTTGTTATAAAGATAAATAAGAAATAAGTTATTAAAACACTATGTGTGTGTGACTGTGTGTATGCATGTGTGTGTGTGTGTATATTCATGTGAGTGTATGTGTGTGAGTGTGTGTGTGACTGTGTGTATGCGTGTGTGTGTGTGTGTGTGTATGCGTGTGACTGTGTGTGTGTGTGTGTATGCGTGTGAGTATGCGTGTGAGTGTTTGTGTGTATGCGTGTGTGTGTGTGTATGCGTGAGTGTGTGCGACTGTGTGTATGCGTGTGTGTGTGTATGCGTGTGAGTATGCGTGTGAGTGTTTGTGTGTATGCGTGTGTGTGTGTGTATGCGTGAGTGTGTGTGACTGTGTGTATGCGTGTGAGTGTGTGTGTGTGTGTATGCGTGTGAGTGTGTGTGTGTGTATGCGTGTGAGTGTGTGTGTGTGTATGCGTGTGAGTGTGTGCGACTGTGTGTATGCGTGTGAGTGTGTGTGACTGTGTGTATGCGTGTGAGTGTGTGTGTATGCGTGTGAGTGTGTGTGTATGCGTGTGAGCGTGTGTGTATGCATGTGTGTGTGTGTGTGTATCTATAGCAGCAGAACAGCCATTATTTAGTCGCACTTAAATGATCAAAGGTCATGACCTTTTCCACTCAGGTCGACTCCTGTTTGCTGCTGCTGCTCGAGTGTGTGTAGGTGTGTGTGTAGGTGTGTGTGTGTGTAGATGTGTGTGTGTGTGTAGATGTGTGTGTGCGTGTGTGTGTGTGTGTAGATGTATGTGTGTGTGATGAGACAGATGTTTTTACACAGTGGAGACTTTTCTTTCAGTTGTGTGTTCAGACTCTCAGGACTCGCTGATCATCTGCAGCTATAAAATGCAGGTGACAGTTACAGAGTGTGAGTGTGTGTGTGTGTGTGTGTGTGTGTGTGTGTGTGTGTATGTGTGTGTGTGCGTGTGTGTATTTGTACAAGTTGTGGTGTGAGATAGATAATAGTGATGGATAAAAGCGTTTTTGTTGGTGTTCATCTGCTTTATAATAACAGGCGGCAGGTGTCGAATTACAGCTGCTGCACACCTGTCAGGTAGGCAGACAGACTGTGTGTGTGTGTGTGTGTGTGTGTGTGTGTGTGTGTGTGTGTGTGTGTGTGTGTGTGTGTGTGTGTGTGTGTGTGTGTGTGTTATGAGGTGGGAGGGGCTCTCAGCAGACAATAGCACAAGTCGACAGGTGGTGGGACACACCTCCATCCTCCACCTGTGCCCAAATTCACCTCCACTCCTCCTTCCTTCCTTTCTTCAACTGTTTTCTTTTCACTTCCTTTCTTACAAATATTTGATATATAAAGTTCGAGCTGCTTTTCTTTCTCTCTCTCTTGGTGTTTTTATTGTGTATTTCTTGAGCGGGAGGAAAGAAAATGAATAATTATTGGCATGTGAGGAGCAGACAGGAAAGACAAGGAAAAGAGAAGGAATGAAAGGAGAAAATAAAGGAGCAGAAGACCAGAGGAGGAGAAGAAGAGGAGAGGAGGAAAGGAAGTCTAAGAGAAGAGAGGAGGGATAAACAGAAGAGAGTAAAAGGAGGATGAGAGGAGGAGAAAGAGGGAGAAAAGCAGAATGGTAGAAGAGTAAAGGAGGATTACAGGACAGGAATATAATAATAAGGATGAAATCCATTTATCAAATCTCTTATTTTAGCAGGTTTACTTTTCAACAAACTCCACCAGCTTTGCTTTATAGATATTAAAGAGAACTGAATTAAATTAAATATAATAAAAGGCTAAAATAACTACAACTCCCAAGATGTTTTATGGCAAAAACACAGAAGTTTTTAGAGGCAACGTACAAACATTAACAACCTGAAAATAAGATGAGCAGCACAATATATAAAAAAGTTAATTAAATGTATCAGACACTGCAAATACTAAAAGGTCCCGATTCACAGATGTGAACTGGCTGAAATGGTTTATGGGTAATGTAGTATTTAGACCCATCCGCCTAATGACAGTAAAAATAAAAAAATCTGCTTTCTGAGAATTTAAATTAAAATAATTCAAACCGGAGGCCGAAACATAAAGTTCACTAACACTTCACAACTCTGTAGAAGAGCAGAGGAAGAAACCACAGAAGAAGAGGAGTAGACGAGAGAGTATAGAGCATGGATGTATAAAGAGGACTGGATACAGGAAGAGCGCCAGGCGCCATACTATAGCGGCCAAACCGTGTAATGACAACGTCACGTGATGCACACTGGCCCAAAAAGACTTTTACCCAGAGACTTACATTGTGGAAGAGACGTCTGTAAATCAGCGGATACATTTTTCTGAGCGTCACACCCCCCGCGAAATGTCTCGTCTCACTATCAGAATTAAATCCGTTCGGTCCGATCACGTTTCAAAAGCCTCGAAGAGCCGCATGATTGAATTGTTTTATCTCCATTCGAGTTAGCCGGAGGGCTAAACCGGAAGTAGCCGCCTCTGTCAGTGAAAGTCACTAGTGCACACGCTCTATGGGCCGCACGATGCGGAGGATCCGGGTACTTTCATACCAGGAAGTCGATTTTTTTTTTTGGCTTCATGCGCCACTGAGCAACTTTCATAAGAATGAGCGGGGCCCCGTATCCAGTTCTCTTTATACATCCATGGTATAGAGGAGGAATCCAGAGGAGATACTGAAGATCCTGATTCACAACTATGAACTGGCTGAAATGGCTTATGGGTAATGTAGTATTTAGATCAATCCGCCTAATGACTGATCTCTGAGAATCTAAATTAAAATAATTCAAACTGGAGGCCAAAACATAAACTCCAGGAATACAGAATGTGGTACCAGCACTTCACAGAGCAGAGGAAGAAACCATAGAAGAAGAGGAGTAGATGAGAGAGTATAGAGGAGGAATCCAGAGGAGTTTGGATGTGGAGAGGCGTAGGAGACGTACCGACCACTCCGGGTGCAGCAGGACGTCGGTGAGCTCCAGCACCAGCGTGTAGGGAGGCTGGTAGTACGGCTCCTTCAGAGGGTCGGGCAGCAGCTTCGGGCTCGTCGGCTCGATGATCATCTGACACCAACGAAATCGTCAAAAGAGTATTATAAACCTTTTTCTTCACCCTCAACCTAAAATAACCTTTATTATAGATAGAAACTTAAGCAGGAAGAAGAAAAGGACATCTCATTTCTCTGAAAAACATATACATGTTTCCTCTTTTCCTGTGAGCGAAACGTGGATGCAGTTATGGGAACTGAGATGCCTTCAAAACTAAAAATACATCAAACATATTTCACACGTTCCAGAGATGAGGAAGTCAGCGAGTCTGAGAAAACTGGCTTCAAAAAAGAAAAACAACAACCAGCCCACACATCTCTCTTATATATATATATAGGAGTGAATATTCTGATCTAACAGACAGTAGAAATGATTTTCTGTCAATAGGAGACTGAATATAAACCGCTGTGAAGAGTGAAGAGCTCGTATCAAGATAAACCTTCATTAAAAGGACACTGGAGCTGCTGTTTATTCATGTCTGATGACTTCAGGGACGGAGCTGGAGGACAAAAAACCCCCCCGAAACTATCATCTGAATCCTGCAAACAACACGTTCCTGCAGCGGTGAGTTCACTTTAATTTAATTCAGTGTCATCACTATTAATTCTGGTAAATCAGCCTAAAAAAAAAAAAAAAAAACGAGAAACCGCGAAAAAGGAAAGTCAAACAATTTCTCGCTCCTGAGGAGGAAGTAACTGATTGTCTGTAATAAAACAAACGGTTTACTGTTAATAATATGAGATAGTAATAACGGTAATAGTGTGATAACAGGGTAAAAGTGAAATTAAATGAACACCACAGCCAGGATGTTTTAACTGAGATCATTTATCCAAAACTATTTTAAAAGACAAATCATTTTAAACGATTGATGGTCTCAAAGCTTTTTTTCTAAGAGCTTTCATCCCTCTATATTCATTCAAGAGTGTCTTAAACCAACATTAAGGAGCCCGAATGAACATTTATCTTGTTGTAATCATTCCTCCTGTTCATACTGACCATTAGAAGATCCTTTCATAAAATACTTACAATGCAAAAATGTATTTAAAAAGTTTATCTGAAGCTAATATGAAGCTTCAGCGTCCAAATGAGTCAAATCAAGTAGATATCTTTCAACGTTACAGTCTTTTTAGTGCCAGAGTCCCTCTTTTTGTTACTATACTTCCACCTGCAGCTCAACAGGGAAACACTGTCTGAGGAAACACAAAGAGGGAATTTGATGCTAAAAAAGACTGTAAATGTGTCAGATATCCACTTGATATGACTAACTCAGACTGCTGAAGCTGAATAGAAGCTTCACAGAGACTTTTAAATGCATTGAAAGCACATTTGAAGGATCTTTTAACATCCAGTATTTCACTGTTACCATGGACACCTGACTGTTGTTTTAACACACAACTAAGTTTTCTTTGCCCACAACAGTCAAATTTAAAGTCTAAAATAATTGGTATGAGCCTTTAAAATCGCATCATTTGCAACTTTTACATTATAAAATGTAAAGGTCCCCAAATACTGAAGATAAAGTTTGTTAAATTATAATAGGATGACATTTGAATGCATCACTCACCTGTCTGTAGTCCTGGAAGTATTTAAAGGTTCTTCTCAGATGTTGGATTACAGGCGGGTCTGAAATAGAAAAAAAAACTTCAGTAAATGTCTGATAAAATATAGATGATTCAGTTTAATGTGACGTTGAAACATTGTGTTCAAACTGAAGCACAGAAAGTTAAAAACACAGAAGTTGAAAATAATATTTCTGCATTTTTAGGTTTCAATCGTTTGATAGAAGAGAGATGAAGAGAAGACTTTGTTGATTATTAACAACTATAAAGACGTAGAAACTAAGAAATGTCACTGATAAAGTAACATCCTCTTTAATAGAGATGAAGCACAGCTGTACTAACAGCTGATAACATCTGTCTGGAGCTGAAGTCATGTGACTGACGGCAGATATTTCACAGCTGACTACCCGTCAGTCTTTCCTTTTCATGATTAAAGTTCTCGTTTTCTGTCTCCAGCGTGGTAAACGTTTCCTCAGTTTCTTGTTTTAATAATGACATTTGATATTAAATTAAATTATTATTGGATACTAAATGATTGTTTTAACAGAAAATGTTCCCATTATTGCACAATAATCAACGTATCTTAGTCGCTGAGTGGATCTTTTTCTTGTTTTAATTTTGAGAAATAAAAAGAATGTTTTGTGTTATAACAAGATGAGAGAAAATAACATGAAAAATATATATTTATAAAATGAAAAGGATCTTGTTAAAATGACTTTAGACACAGAAACTAAACTGTTTACATTTTAGCAGCTCTTTAAGGTAACCAGCATCATTAAACATGAATTCCAACATGAAGTCTTCAGATGTCTTGTTTTGTCAACAACTCAATAAGATATTCAGTTTACTGTCAAAGAATGTAAAGAAACCAGAAAATATTCATATTTAAGAAGCTGGAATCAGAGAATTTGGACATTTTCTTCTTTAAAAAAATTACTCAAAACAATTAATTATCAAAATAGTTGGCGATAAATATCATTATTAATCAATTATGCAAAAGTTAGTTTTCCCAGTGAACAACTGTTATGTGTAGATTATTTTATGACAGATTACGTCACACTTAAAACCAAGACGCAGCTGCACCGATCGTTTACCTGAACAGGAAATGCTAGATGAGATCTGATTGGTCAGGACGATGACATGTGGCTGAACAGAGTTATGATCACCTGCAGCCTCCGAACTGATCAATGAGGCGGCGACACAAGCTGCTGCTGCTGCCGATGGCGACGCCGATAAGCCAGCTAGCTAGCTAGCTGCTAATAAAACCTCCAGCTGTCAACCTGCTAATGACTAATAATAATAAAGACTTTGTTTCCCATGGGGCCGTGGGCTCATTACTGCAAATACGACCACAATAGCGAGATACACACACACACACGCGCCTCTCTCTATCCTTCCATCTCTGCCTAAACACACACGCTGAAGCTAGCACGCTCTGGTCCCAGGGGACTCAATCCCCCAGAGTTCATAGCAGCGTGCTGAAGCAGGAAGCAGAAGCCATCTGCCATAGTCCTGCTGTGATGACGCGCTGAGTGGGCGCATACGCTTCCACACGCGTGCGTGCGTGTATGTGTGTGTGTGTGTGTGTGCGTGCGTACAGAGATCACTAGATAATGTAGAGTGTGAACAGTCCTGTCCAACATTTTAAAACAAACTAACGTGAAATATAAAATGAATTTTAGAGCATCGACTGCAGATAAAGTTCATGAAAAGACACAAGATGATGTGATGAAAATGCAACCCCTCAAATTAAAAATATGAGTAAGAAAACTCAGCTGTGTGACTCCACTTCATGAAGAATTTTAACAAGGTAACTGAACTTTTTTATTTTTCTCTGTCTTAAAACATGTCTGGAGGATGTTTACTGCTAATTTTTTCCGTCTCGTCACACAGTCGGATGCGTCGTCGTCATGTACAAACACGCCGGGATTCGATTCATAAATAAGCAGAAGCTGTTTTTGAGTGACGTGAAGTGAAATGAGGTGAAAACCTACACTTTGTTTAACACACACACACACACACACACACACACACACACACACACACACACACACACACACACACACACACACACACACACACATACACACACACACTGGTGCAGGCAGCGTGGGAGTGTAAGCGTGGCTGTGAAGTAACCTCTCCCCTGGGATCCCGACCAAACACACCCCATAATGAAAAATTAAGTGTGTGTGTGTGGTATGCAGTATGATGTCATCCTAGTCAGTATGTGTGGACGCCCTCTGTGATGTGTGTGTGGCAGATTAAGGCTTTTATCATGTTAATTGACGGGGGCGGACGATGCAGGAGAGGAGGAGGAGGTGGGGGTAGGTGGGGTGGGTGTGGGTGTGGGTGTGTTTGGAGGGGGGTGGGTGGGAGGAGGTGGAGGAGTGGAAGCGATGAACAGAGGATTACAGGGAAAGGATGGAGAGGAGGAGGAGGAGGAGGACTATTTGTCACCCTGTCAGCTTCCTCTAACGAGAGGAGGAAGTCTCCTTCACTAGTGAATCTCAGCTCCAGGATCTGAACTTCTATAAGTGTTGTAGAGCAGAAATCATCAGCTGATCAATAAATTAGTTGACTGAGAGAAGATTCTGGCAATCGATTAATCATTTCAATCATTTTTTAAGCTGTAATCAGGTTCCTGCCTCTAAAATATGATGATTTGCTGTTTTTTCTCTGTTTTATATCATCTGTAGACAAAAAAAACCTGAATTTTTGGCTGAAGACACGGCCTTGGGATTGAGCATTTTATAGACTACATAATCAATTAATCAAGAAAACAACCAGCAGATTAATTGATAATGAAAATAATCATTATCCCTAAAACACTGAACATCATTCTAACTGTTTTTAGAGCTACTTAGAGCTGAAAACAGTCGATTAATCAATCAGACAACCAGCAGAATGATCTAGAGCTGCAACAATTAGTCGATTAATCAGTTAGTTGCCAACTATTAAATTGATCAACTATTTTGATAATCAGTTAATCATTTGGAGTCATTTTTACGGCAAAAATAGTTTCTGAAATGTGAATATTTTCTGGTTTCTTTAGTCCTTTATGACAGTAAACTGAATATTTCTGAGTTTTGGACAAAACAAGACATTTGAAGATGCTGTCTTGGACTTTAGGAAACACTGATCCACATTTTTCATCGTTTACTGACATTTTACGGCCCAAACAATTAATCGAGAAAATAATCAACAATGAAAATAATCGTTGCAGCTTTAGGATGATCAGAGTTAATCTTTTAAGTCATTTATTTAGCAAAAATGCCAAAAATTCACCGGTTTCAGTTTCTTAAACGTGAATTTTTCCTGTTTTTCTTCATCTTTGAGGTTTGGATCGTTTGTCTGGCAAAACAAACAACTTGAAGACATCAAACGTGGAATCTATAAAAAATGTGACGGACACTTTTCACCATTTTTTTTTAACAGAGTTTTAAACATTTAACCCTTTCATGCATAGCGGTCACTACAGTGGACAGCTATTCAAAAGCCGTTCTCTTAGATATGCATGTGGTTTAATGGTATAGTTGCACATTAGCCAACACGGTGGACTCTAGTGTGTCATCCCATGTTTAAAAAAAAACAATGAAGTTCAAATATTTTTTTCATGCCTAAAGGGGAATAAAAACACTAAGGCTATCATTATTCATGCATGAAAGGGTTCAAATGGAGAAACTTCTTAATGGTGGAAACGTTCTTGTTGAATACTTCTTTGACCTTTTATCTCACATTAATGTTTAACTTCCGTCTTGACGTTGATGAAAACAATAATTTGGCTCTTTGACCGCAGATGAAACAGCTCAGTTAACTTCAACCTTTATGATTTTTATAGCTTTACACCTGAGGGATTAAAGATTTCAGACTAAGGTTGTGCCGACTAGTGATTGGATAACATATTGACGACTGATTTTAACAAACTTACTATGAGAACTAAAATGTGTTATACATGTAGCTTCTTTACGTGATGTGTGATGGAGAGGAGTATGAAGTTATCAGTATATCTGTGAACGTAGCAGTGCAGTGTGTGTAGATCAACTAAAATGTAAAGAGGTCCAGTTAGAGAAGCAAAGGTCCAGAAGATCATGATGTCTTTAACTACTTAGTGTGATGTATATTTAAGTAGCCTAGTAGTTGTATCAACATCTGCATGTAATCAATACCTGACAAATGAATTCAGTACAATTCAAAAACTTTTTGTTTAATGTAATAATAATAATAATTATAATAATAATAATAATCTCATCTACTAAATAAAATAGGGCTGCATTTGAAAATAAGAGAAAATAAGTAAAATGTTCAATTAAGTGCTTAACTTCAGAAAAATAAAATAAAAAGGGAGGAAAAGCTTGAATTTCCCCCTTTTCTGTTTCACATCTTGACTTTCTCCGTCTCACTCGTCTTTTCTTTCTTCACCGTCTACTGTAAAGACTACAAAAGCTGCGCCAGTTAAAATACAAGCCCCCCGTCGGGTTTTAAATCATAACCTTCTGTCTTGGCGGTAGGTTCGGGTCCATATGGGACAGCTTCTGGGTTCGGACCGGAGTCCTCCAGTTAGTGACCTCTGGTCCAGGATATTTGACAGTGAATAAATGCTACCAAACAGTGGATTTTGTTTTCTTTGACTGCATTAGCTGTGAGCGGCGATGTCTTCTGTGGGGACACCCCTGACGCCCGGCGCCCACGTACACTCGCCGACGCAAATATGTCGGCAACTGCCAGGTCTTGGCCTGACGAGCGAGGGTGTCATTGGAGATAAAAACCGAGGTTGTTTGTCAAACTGTATCTCAATGACTGAATCTTGGCTGCAGCAGAACAGCAGATAAACTATTACAGGAAGTTTGGAAATGCCCTAATTATCTCCAAGAGAGTCTCGAAAAGGTCTTGAACAAAGTTAAGTACAAGGTTTTGTTTGTTTGCAGTCTCACACAGTGATGTTTTGACAATTCTGGAGCTGTTTGCAGAAGTTTAACTTTGTTTTTTGGAACAAATTGCATCACCTCAAGTGTTTGTTTGGATGTAAAATAACTGAGATTCCTGTTTGTCATGTGTTGCTGCCTGGAGTGTTTCCTCCTGGTGACATTCTGGTGTGTGTGTGTGTGAGGAGGAGGAGGAGAAGCCTCCACCACCACCACCACCACCACCACCACCACCACCACCACCACCACCACCTCCTCCTCCTCCTCCTCCTCCTTCTCTTTCTTCTCCTCTCTTGTTTTTCTCCTTTCATCTACTCTCCCTCTCTAACGGTCTTTCTTTCATAGTCAATGTCGGCTCTTTGTGCGAGAGGCCTCGCTCCGTCGAGCTGTCAGATCAGGGCTGTTTGTGTTTTTCTCGGTCCGGCCTTGGGTGGGGTGGGGGCCCAGATAACCCCCACCCCTGGTCTGCTGAATTAGCCATTAGCAGCTTCTGTTTGCAGTGGTTTACCACCAACTATCACTGGTTTTACTTTGATATTGAGGAAAACTTCTGCAAGTTCTGCAGCCTCTGTTTTCTTTGGATTTATGGAGGTTTATAGGCGACGTTTAGCAGGTTTAACGTTTACCATGTTCAGTGTTCCCTTTAGGTTGACTGCTTTAGAGCTCGAGACAGAGACTCATCAGCCGGACATTTCTCCGTTCTCTGTTAAAGAGCGGCTGAGATTGACACTAAAAATGAGAATTGCTGGTCCACCTTTAAAGTCAGTCCACCTTAAGTGAGCCTGACCAAGTTAAGCTAACGCACTGTTGCTAACTGAATGAATATAGGGGAAACACTGATGTTTATCTTCTTGATTAGCGTCTTAGCATGCTAACATTAGCTTGATAGCACTAAAAGTGTAGCTAAAGCTAAGAAAAAATGTCATTAATTTGGTTATAAAATAAAGTATTGAACAAATTGATAAAGCTGACCTGATGATGGCACTAGATTAAACGTTCAGTGATCCTCTGAGGACCATAACTCTCAAGATCTAATGCTAACAGTTATATTTTATATGCCAATAGTTATATTTCAGTCTGCTAGTTGTGTGGCTAAAGCTTCATTTTATCTCTAAACAAGTCCTGCAATGTGTTTTATATTGAAGGAGGATAAACAATCTACTCACATTTGTATTTCCTCTCATGTGTGACCTGTTGTTGGGAAATATTTGCTTTTTAAAGCAGAGATACACATAGGACAGAGTGGAGATAAACAGAAGGAGCAGGAGAAGAAAACAAGTTCAGGAGGAAGAAAGAAAGAATGAAGGAGGGAGGGGTGGACCAAAATAATGGAGAGAAAAGATGAAAGAAGTGGTGGGATAAACGGTCGGAAAGAGGGAAGCAAATAAGGAGAGAGGGAGGGGTACAAGAAGATAAAAGAAAAGGGATAAAAGTAAGGAATGCGGGATAAAATGATGGATAAGAGGAGGAGAGAAGGATGAGGTAAGAAAAAAAAAAGAGGGAAATCAGGGAAAAACATGAGGGATGAAATCAGAGGAAGGAGGGATGAAGAGGGAGGTGTGGTGAGATAGATGGATGGCGGCGGGGGCCTCCTCCGTCCCCAAACAAAAGCTGTGGTCAGGCCCGGCATCTGCTGCACAACACCTCCTCCTCCTCCGTCAATCGTTTGTTTTCTCTCTGGGTGACAAACGGCAGCGTGGCCCGGCCTCTTTAATGCTCGGACCTGTGTGTGTGTGTGTGTGTGTGTGTGTGTGTGTGTGTGTGTGTGTGTGTGTGTTTGACAGGCCTCAGGGGATAAACAGGACGAAAAGCGTGTGTGTTCATATTAGAGCAGCAGCAGTTCTGAGCAGGTTTCATGTCCTCTGTTTGGCTCCGTGACGTGTTTGAAATCACATATTAATGACATATTATGCTTTTTGTGATATTCTGTTATTTATATCCTCTTTATGATGTTAAAAAGTTGCTAAACTTGAGCTGCACGCAGGGAGAAAAAAAAAAGCCCCCTGCAAGTCAAAACCCAGGGCTTCAACCTGCTCTAAACACTTCGTTTGCAAAGTTACCTCTACTTCCTCTTTGTGATGACGTCAGACTGTTCGCACACGCCCACAAACTGCTACTTCAGCTACTTTATCTGCTAGTTCAGGTGTGTGTGTGTGTATTTATTAACAATTTCATGTAGAGGAGAGTCCCGTAACCCCAACAGTTTGACTGTAAGGCTCAAGTGTCATCAGAGACGTCATGAAATCCGAGGGGGACTACTTTGTGTGTCACATTTTCTGGTTGCTATGGTTTCCGATGCTCCTCTGCATCATGCACATGAACGCAGCCACTTGCTACACAGAACTACACAACTATTAGAGAACCAGTTTAGTTGCTGCAGGGGAAAATGAAAACAAATCTTCTGTTTCCTGCTGACAGATGTCTTATGATGGTTTATGGCTCAGAACCGGATCATAAAACGTGCGTCCGACCACGACGGACATCAAATGTGTTTGCAGTCGACCGTCACAGAGAGGGGAGGGAGAAGAGGAGACGAGCTATCGCTTAAATACGCAGATAACGGTGCATATTTTAATAATGCGGGGTAATTTGGTTAAGTCTGCAAGCATGCATCCATGCGCATTCTACCTCCATGCTACGGCTAAGTGCTGCACTGCCAAAACATCAAATGGATTATATAACTATTTTGATTTTGACAGTGATTGTTTGAGTCAGGGGAGCAAACCGAAGCCAGGAAAGTCACGTACCGAAGCGAACATCCTGCACGGGACGCACACACGAACCATTACACCCCGCATGGCACGCAAACACAGTCTATAGCCAAACATGTCCCACAAGACCCATTAATGCATCCTCCATCCCTCTGCTCACCTTCTGCTGCACCCAGAGGAGGAGGAGGAGGAGGAGGAGGGGCAGAAATACTGGAGGAAGGCAGGATGAGAGAGGAAAAGGAGGGTGGAGATACTGGAGGACAGATCAAAGATTATCCATCCATGCTCCTTGAGGGATCACGACCTTTTTCCCCCCGGACCCTAAACTCATCAGGGATGATTTGGTCCCTAAGGTCCCTAAAAAAAGGTCCTTGAGGTCATGATTGACCCTCATTATTCTGAAGAGGGCTGATGGGTAATGCTCCGGGGACATTTAGATCTGAGCTATGTATAAATCAGCAGCCAGTGACTCAATAACATTTATCACCTTTCAGTAAAATCAATAGGTGATGATGTAATAATCTCACGGTGATGTGATGACCATGTGATGTCTTTATCCGCCCGCCGCTGGTTCAGACAAGCACGGCTAAAATCAAAAAGACTAAACAACAAACCGAATAGCTTTTGTTGAAAACTAAGGGTGTAATGTTACGTGTATTCGTCTAGAACTGTTCAGTCTACATCTGGTCTTAGTTCGATACGCTCCGTGACTCAGGACGCAACGGATCACGGCTCAGATCGTATCACAGTTTACAGTCACGGATCGGATCATTTTTCACATCGAGCGAAACAAAAGAAAAGGAAGACAAATATAACTCTGCTTTCCATTTATTCTGTGAAACACTTAAAGCAAAGAACTTCTGCCTGAAAACAACTTTCAAAATGTCCGATGTTTAGATAAAACCTTAAAATATATAAAATATTCAAAACTCAGTTGTTAAATTTAAGTGCAATATGAAGCCTGATACCTTCCTCCTTTAAACGTGGTAGTGAATGAAACAACAGCCTGTGTCCACATCATCAAAACTAACTTACAAACATGAACACACGTCTTGTCCTGCAGCTTGTTGAAGGAGCCACCAAACAAACATTCACCGCTAACAGTTAGCAGCTACGTAGCTTAACAGCATGTAAACATACCTGCAGACGTCACTACGGACCCGTTAGATGCTGGTTTGATCATTTACTCTTCAAAAATCCCTGTTAGTGACGCTGTCTGTCTGTGACTTGTAGCTACAGCAGTTTGATTTGTCTGAACTGTGAGGGGCGATCCGTCCAGATCACAGATCAACTAGTGTCTGTTACACCTCTATACATGGTCCAAACAATTACTGTTAAAATAGTTGATAAAAGTAATTTTTGAAAAGATCAGGAACCCTGAACCGTAGTGACTTTATTATCTAATCAGCTGAGTAGCTCACTTGATGTAGTTTTGTTAGAGGACGTCTCATATTCAGTGTTAGAGACTTGAATTTCTTTCACAAATGAAAACATAAAGTGTGTTTGATAATGATCAGGAAGTCCTGGAAGATGGAGATCTAGACCAGACCAGGAAGGCAGTAAGCCATGTTACTTTGCCTAAAATATCCATACAGTGTGTGTTTGTGTGTGTGTGTGTGTGTGTGTGTGTGTGTGTGTGTGTGTGTGTGTGTGTTTGATGGACAGCTGTGAGGTTTACTTCTGGTCGATCAGTCGCGACAGAATTCTCCTCTTAAATGAATTCTAATCGCCTGCTGATACCAATAATCTACTCGTCAATACCCGAGTGTCCCGGAGGTCCAGTGCTGCCTGCACCCACATCCCTCCTTCTGTTCAGAAATCCATCCACCCACCTGTCCGTCCATCCACCCATCTATCCATCCGTCCATCCACCCACCTACCCATCCATCCATCAATCAATCCAACCGTCCATCAATCCATCCTCTATTCATTCATCCATCCATCCACCCGTCCGTCTATCTATCTATCCACACATCCATCTATCCACCCATCTATCCATCCATCCATCCACCCATCTATCCATCCCTCCATCAATCCCTCCATCTATCCACCCATCTATCCATCCCTCCATCCATCCATCTATCTATCCACACATCCATCTATCCACCCATCTATCCACCCATCTATCCATCCCTCCATCCATCCATCTATCTATCCACACATCCATCTATCCACCCATCTATCCATCCCTCCATCCGTCCATCTATCTATCCACACATTCATCTATCCACCCATCCATCCACCCATCTATCCATCCATCCATCCCTCCATCAATCCCTCCATCTATCCACCCGTGCATCCATCCACCCGTCCATCCACCCGTCCATCCATCCATCCATCCATCCATCCATCCATCCTCTCCTGTCTGTTCAGACCAGACTTCATTCACTTTTTCATCAGTTTCAGTTGAACATCTTCCTAAAAACATGAGAGGACGTCAGCTTGCTGCTGGCTTTAAACAACACATTATGTTCAGGATTTGTGGACCTCAGAGATCCAGAAACCAGGACAGAGACGGAGACAGATGGACAGATCAGACAGATCAGAGCAGAAGATGAAAAGACACGAAGACACGAAGAGACAGTAATAAAACTACAGACACAGAAGGATGAAGAGACGGAGGTTTGTAGTCAGATGAGGACAAAGTGGACCTCGGGGAGCTTTTTATGACGGATGGAGGGATGGACCGAGGAAGAGGAGGAAGAGGAGGAGGAGGAGGAGGAGGGAGGGCAGGAAACACAGACTGCACCTCTGGGAGAGAGACTTATTGATGAAGTGATTATTAGTATCAGCAGGCGATCAGAACTCATTTAGAGAGGAAGTCTGATGGCGGCAGATGGATCTCAAAGTAGTAAAACAAGTCATCAATATCCAATTTCCGCCACCGTTTACAGAACATTATCATAAGTGCAGATGCTCACATTGTTATTGTTATTGGTGAGGACAGCCCTTTGAGAGTTTTAGTCATATTCAGTCAACTTAAAAAGTATTATCTCACTGACTCATGATTTTCTGTTGTACACGTGGTTAACTAGTCGGCCAAAGTCACATCTGATTGGATAC
The DNA here is from genome assembly GCF_914725855.1 of Thunnus albacares. Lineage (NCBI taxonomy): Eukaryota > Metazoa > Chordata > Actinopteri > Scombriformes > Scombridae > Thunnus > Thunnus albacares. The sequence goes on from NC_058111.1 coordinate 2,973,447, forward strand.
GTTTTTGTTTATGTCTCTGAGTTCAAGATTTACAGGAAACGATAAGAAGCATTTTGAAAAAACTCAAAACATTTTGACATATATTTGGCACATAAGAGGTGACTGAACAATAAACCCAGAGACACGGAATTAAATCTGTGAAAATGTTTTGTTTTTAATGCTTCTTATTTTAGGTCAACATTTATTCAACCAGAACGTTTGATTATCTCGAGTCTGATCTCAGGAGAAGAAAACCACAAACATGTTTGTTAAGTATAGTTTTACTGACATAGTTCAACTTGTCAGAATTCATCCAGATGATTTTACACTAAAATAACTGAAAACTGGTCTTTTTGTCAACAACAGGAAATGAAGATTTATCCACCGTTGTTTGATAAAATAGATTTCGTTTTCTCTTTGTCATGGGAACACAAGTCTGTCGATAAATATTTTTTTTTTGCTTATCTGGATTGTTGGGAAGTTTTTTTTTCCTGGGACTTTTGCCATCATTTCCAGTATTTTTAAAAACAGATTTTTCTAATTATTTTATTATTTTGTTATTACATTTCCAGGCTGCTGTGACCTTTGACCTCTTCTGTAGGTTGATGGGGGGAACTTCAAGCTTAAAGTCTGGCGCCAAATCTCTCTCTCTCTCTCTCTCTCTCTCTGTCTGCATAAATGACCGAAAATGTAAATGCAAGTGCAGACAAGCAGTTTGGGGGGGGGATGAATGATGGGACAGGGGCATATGGATGGTTGGTACACACACACACACACACACACACACACACACACACACACACACACACACACACAGTGAGAGCAGTTGGCAGTGCCACTGAGGCTCTGTAGAGTGATCCATCATTCAAACAAACCCCGACACCGACACGCTGCCATCGCTTCCAGGGTGTCAATAAAAAAAAACACACATGTTCAGTAGAAGAAGAAGGAGGAGGACAACTCATCACACACACACACACACACCAGTCCTTCAATAAAAACGCATCTGCACTGAAATAAAAGCATCTTTCAGTCTGATATCTGCTGCAGACTGAGACCTGCGTCCACATTAAGACACCTAAACGGGTCATTATTCTCCTCCTACTGGGCATGTGCAGAGGAGAGACGAGCGAGTCGGCTGTGGAAAACCAGCAAAGAAGAAACGGTTATATTTAGTTTTATTGCAGCGGATTCCAACAGTTTGAGCAGAGAAAGGTGGTAGATATATCTACGATTAACTCTAAACAAGCTGTCAGAGGAGATGATAAAAACAACAACACTCTCATGAAGTCATCCGCCGCTGTTGATATTGAGTTTCTTCCTCTTCAAATTAAACACCACGACAACGACGCCAAGCTGACCTTTTCCACATTTACACACTCTGGGGGACGTCAGCTCCTCATAACCCGATGTGGTTTCTTCAAAAGTCACAAAAAAAATCCAAAAAGGATTCAATTTAAAATGCTGAAACAGTCCAGTTATCAGTTAATCTCTCTATTATTTTCCCCTGAACTTGTTTTGTCCGACCAACAGTACAAACTCAACAAATATATTCAGTTTATAATGATGTGAGAGAAAACAGTCCAAGTAGACGCCTCTAAATATCTTGTTTTATCCAAAAAAAATCCAAAGATATTCAGTTTAATATTAAATACAACAAAGACAAGCAGTAAATCCTGTCATTTCAGATGCATTTTTTTCACTATTTTCATTTGAAAAATGGTTAAATCAAATAAAAAAAAATAGATGCAGATTATTTATCTATCCATCAACTAATCGTTGCAGCTCGAACCTCATTTAACTGTTAAAGCACCAAGTCAGAGAAGACTTTACTCTTGATGGATCTATTTTATGCATCTTTTAATGAACCAGTAAAGCCTTACTGAGACCACGTCTCTCTTTTTTCTCCGAGAGTCTCCCAACCATGACGGGCAGCAATATAAACACGGACCAGATGAACGCTGATTAGGTCACAAAATCAGACATAAAACTGCAAATAAGAATTATAAGATCAACCTAAAAGCACTCTAATGTAAATTAACAAGGCCGCAAAACATCCAGATATACTGTGTGTATAATAAAATCACTTTCACACACACATACACACACGAAGAAATGAAATAAAAACTGTGTTTAAACTCACTCAGACCACATAAATTATGAAATTACAGCCAAACTAAACAAACTCAGATCATCAAACTGCTTTTTTACAGGAACAGTCTGAATCATTATGTGGATGCACATCATGGATGTGGTCTACACTGAAATTCTGAGGTACTGAGAAGAAAACAAACACAACTGAACCTTCAGTTTCAGTAACTTTCTCTGTGTTTTGTGATTGGATGATGTTTCCTGATAAGTTTTTCTGATATATATATATATATATATATATATATATATATATATATATATATATAAATAAACAGTATTGTGCAGATGTTTTAGGCACTTAAGATGTTTAGATTAATCTCCATTATCTGCAGCAGGACAACGAGCCAGAACGTCCAGCTGGAGTCATTAAGATCTATCTTCATAAACTAGAAGAACGAGGAATCCTGCAACAGATGGTCTCTGATCTCAACATCATGGAGTCAGTCTGGGATTAACACATGAAGACACAGAAGAAGAAGAAGAAGAACTGTGGCGACAAGCGACCTGCCGACGACTACCTGAAACACTGACGCTGTTTACACCCGGTATTAACATCCGATCACTAGTGGACAGCAGCTCTACATACAGGTGTAAATGCACTCAAGACACATAGAGGACGGATTGAGATCTGATCACTCAGACTACATTCTTTTAGTAGTAATGCATCCTGGACCACATTGAAGAACGCCTACTCAGCTGGCGTCCTCTATTTTCCAGCAGACTAGACACAGGATCCTCCGTCCAAAACTGTTCAACTTGGATAAACAAATTATTTTATTTTTCATGTGAATTTAAAACGTAATCAAACTCCCGTTTTTCTCGTTCTCCTGACTGGTTTCACTCTTCAAATCAACAGTTAGAATAGAAATTAAACCATTAATTTTTCACTTGTCTGTCTAAAAACATATTTCAGAGGCTAAACGTTGCTGGATAGTTTCCTCTGTCCTGTCAACTTGATAAATACAGTTTTTAGTTTTGCTGCTCAACATAATGAGTTCAGGATTTATCAGGACGATGCTGCTTTACTCCAAACAGTTTCACTGTATGAACCTGGACTGTCTGTGTGTAACAGCTGATCTACTGGATGTGTAGAAGAACACAGAACATTTATTAACATCAGATCCTGACGGCGTGTCGGAGACTTAAATAATCAATGAAGTTATGCTGCTGTGTCTTATGCTTAAATGCGCACAGTGTCTCTGAATGGAGACATGCAGCTGCAGGGAGATCGCTGCATCTCTCTCTCTCTCTCTGCGGAATATTTATTTATATCCTGAATATTTATCCTGTTATGAAACAAGTTGAACACAGCTTAAACGGAAATGATGTCCGTGTTTAAGTGAGATCCGATCACAAGTGGTCACTCAGGACGCAAGTGGAGGCGGATGTTAGTACCAGGTGTAAACAGGGTCACTGAGGAGAACTGCTGCTGGTTTAAAGACAAAGCTGCTCACAGCAGATAGTGATTTCATTCAGGTTTCTGCTGTTTACTCATAATAAAAACTATTCATGCTTTTATTTTTTTTTTTTTACAGCCTCCTTGATCTCTTCTTTCCAGATACTGTGTATAATAAGTCAGATCTGAATGTGACTGACTGACGTTTGAAGTTATGAATGAATAAACTTCTGCACGCTCACCTCTGTCGAACTCATCTGGAATCTGTGAGAGAGACAGAAAGAAAAGAAACATTATTAAAAATCTGTGCACACACACACACACACAGCCAGCTGATAATCAATCAATCAATCAATCAGTGCATCGTGTTGACAGTAAACGTGTGATCAGTGCCTCTGATGTGGCGACTCAAGAGTTTATGTTTGTGTTGCAGATCAATAGTTCTGCTGTTGACGGTTAAACAGACGTGTGTGTGTGTTTCCCTCCCGGACGGAGGATCAATCAGAGGCTGCAGGCCCACATGTGGCCGCCTGAACGAGTGTTAGAGGCCGACGCCAAAGGTGACGATGGATTTCATCCCGTAAATCTAGACAGTTATACTTTTGGCAGCATGACAACAAAGAAAGAAATGACGAAAATTACAAATAAATAAAAAAGAAGATCGGCTATTAAATCAACCACCAACTACTTTGATAATCAATTAATCATTTTCTTTAAGAGTGTGTAAAATGTGCAAATTCTCTGATTCCTGTTATGTTATCTCAGGCTTCAGGAAACATTTATTTTAACCATTTTATCAACCGAACGACTAATCGAGAAAATCGATGCGATGAAAATAATCGTTAGTTGCAGACCTAACAAGAAAAAAGAGAGGGAAGAAGAGAAGAGTGATGATGATGATGAGAAAGTGATAAAGAATAAAGAGAGAGCGGAGCAAGAGGAGATGAGGGAGAAGCAGAACGAGGAGGAAGAAAAGCATCAGAAAGGGAAGACGGAGAAGAGAAAGCGGAAGGATGGAAAAGGGAAGTTAAGGCGAAGAAGAAGAAGAAGAAGAAGAAGAAGAAGAAGAACAGGAAGGAGAAGTTTGTTGGGAGGAAAAAGGAGGAAGGAGGAGAAAGAGCAGGGTTGGTAAGGTGGTGTATGACTCCACCTGGTGGCCATGAAGCAAACTGCACGTGTGACTCTAGTTAAGACTTCATTATAAAACATCATTACTTCTAGAGAGCTGCTTCTATGACGTCAGACTCTTAAGACATTTAACGGCGAGCTACGACAGATGAAACTCATTTCAATTTAACGCATCAATAAATTTGAGGAGGAAAGACGGAGGAGGACAGAACCTCGTCTCATGAAACTTGCCAGAGCGGTGAAGAAAATAAATCATTAACATACGGCGGTGAATTGAATTGATGTCGGCTCGGCTGCTGGTTGTCGTGTCATGCGAGTCAAGGTGCAGCCTGGGAGAGCAGGAGGGGAGACGGGTTCCCACACACACACACACCACCGAACACAGAAACCTGCACTCACAATTTAATACTCGTGTCATATTATATAGCATCACAAAACCGGTGAAACATGTCGATATCTGTCACTGAAGTAGGAAAACATGCTCTTAAAATACTATAAATATTTGCTGTAAATGACGAGAAAGTAAAACATTCTGTCATTAATAAACATACAGAGCTCCAATAATCACTTTCATCATTTTAAAAGATAAAAAAAAAAAAACATAAATATTCTGGTTTCAGCTCCTGAAATGAGACGATTTAATGCTTTTCTTTGTCATACGTGACAACAAACTGAATATCTTTGGACTGCTCAGTGATTTTCTGTCATTTTTGTAGACAAAATTATTCATCAATTAATCTAAAGGTGATGATTGTTAAGTTTCAGGCCAATAAAACCTATTTAATCATGACCAGTGTATCGATAATGTGATGCATGCAGAGGAAAAGAAAGCTAATATGAAGCATTAAGCGTTAGCTTGTTATCTCCAGTGTTTATGTTTCCCTCTGGAAAATGCTGCAGGTGTAAAAACCCATAAAAAACAGGTTTAAGAGCAACTTTTTTTTTACCCGTTATAATAAAGGTATAATCTCTTATTTCTGCATCTTGCATTGAGCTTCATGAAGCTCTTCACTGTGCAGGATAACTGATTATTATTCATTATTGTCTGATTCTGGTTGTGTAGCTGTTAAAGTGAAGTGAAAACGTGAAACGTCAAAAATATGTTTGAGGTTATTTAGACACAGTTTCTTCATTAAATAACGGTAATGCTTTATTTTACAGGTCCCTTAATTTTATACTAAAATTGCTAAATATCTACAGACTAACATACTATATACTAAAAACCATTTAATACCTGCTAACTTGCAGGTAATTTAATTAATTAAATTGCAGGTTAATTCTTAGGACAGTTGGTACAAACTATAAGAAAAAACTGAGGACAGTCTTAAGAGACAACATAAAATGCTAATATAGTGTTTGAAACACAAATCTACACACTGAAAACTGAGTATTTTCTCTCAGTTAAAGAGTTGAGAGTCTAATAATAATTTTTGAAAAAATTACCAACTAATGTATGAACCCAAATTTAACAAATCAGCATTTACAAACTAAACCAACTTCACACTTTTTATTCTGTTTTTTCATATAATTTGTAGTAAATTGCACCACCTTCCCTGTAAAATGTCAGAAATATTAACTGTTAAATACCCATAAATTACTCCAGGAAATAAGTATCAAATTAAAAAGGACCTGTAAAATAAAAGCACTACCTAAATAATCTGTGCACCAGAGGGCACTGACGAGTGTATTTCTACACTGGAAAACGTACATATCTTAGTATCAGTCTGACTATGTGTTAAGTTTTTAGTATTTCCTGTATTTGAATCAACATTTTCACCTTCAGCCATCTCGTTTCTTCAGGGAACATAAACAGACGCTTTCTGCGGTTTTCAGTTTGGTTCTCGTTTCTTTTATGCCTTTAAACTGATAAAGATCTAAGTCAGAGGTGCAAAGTGTGTACAGATGTGTTAGAAAAACACAACGGGCCTCATGCAAAGATATTTTCATATTTTTATCCTAAAAAACTTTACTGTGTTCCAAGTCAGATTCATCAAACTCTCTTTAACTGCCTGAATTTGTCGTTAATCGCTTCCTGTTTACGAGGAGCTTTCATGAGATGTGATTAGTAGCATAAAATGTCCATATAAGGCTCCATGTTCTGCTCCCAAAAATCTTCCCAAAGAGTAAAAACACAGCAGAGCTTCCAGACATCCGAACAACAAATTCAGGAGTGTCAGTAGTAGAGACCTAAACAATGACATGTCATCTCTGCAGTCTTGGGTTTAATAATCATGTGAAGATGCCACATGTGTCCACCTGTTCTGTACCAGCGGCAGCTCGGAGACCGACGACGCGCTCCGTCACGCCTCTCTGTCACAAGAGAAAAGAAGAAGAAGTACAAATGTCCGGTTCTGACGCAAATCGTGTCCACGTTAAGGACAGAAAAAAGCTCTGCGACAGGAGGCTGAGATACTGTAAGTTCAGCAAACACTGAGCCACACGTGTTTAAAACAGCCATTAATCAATTAATCTTTTGATCTATGAAACGTCAGAAGAAGTGAAAAATGCACAAGGTGACGTCTTTAAATGTCTTGTTTTGTTTGAAGATATTCAGTTTTATATTAAACATGACAAAGAGAAGCAGCAAATCCTGTCATTGTAGATGCTGCAACATTAATTTCACTATTTTTGCTTTTCAAAAAAGCTCATCACTTGCTCTTCATATTAGAGCTAGACACCGACTCACACTGACTTCCATTCAAAAAGCCTCAACTTCTCCCTTGAAATACTAAGTTTAGGAAGAATGTGTCATAATTTTATGTTTTTTCTCATCTTATATAATAGTAAATTGAATATCTTTGGGTTTTGGGATTGTTAATGGGACTAAACAAGACATCTGATGACATCACACTGGCCTCTAGGAAAGTGTGATGGACATTTTTCACAAATATTTAAATTGCTTCACAATAACAGAAAAAGCCAAAATCACAGGATGGCTTCAATAAAAAGTATCCAAAGACAGAGAAGCTAAACATTTCTGTTACCATATTAACATGTTAGTCTCAACAATCCTACAAGGTCGACTCCCCAGACAGGAACGCAAGGATCCTGATGAAGGACTTCAGCTCACTGGGGCGGCCGCCAGAGGTTGAACAGCTGGCTCACGACAACCTACAGCTGAACACGCCAAACACTGTAGAGATGAACTTCAGGAGGAGGAGGAGGAGCCCCCCCCCCCCATCACCACACGCAACAGCACCACGTCAGAATCCTCCAGGTTTCTGGGATCTGATGATGGTGAGTCCAACATCCAACACAGTCATCAAAAAAAGGCCCAGCAGAGGATCAACTTCCTGCACCAGCACAAGGAAGGAAATACAATCTGCTGCCTCAGGAGCTGCTGATCCAGTTCTACAACCAACCATCACCGTCTGGGTTTGGATCGGCCACCCGACAGAACAGGAACAGACCACGACGGAGAGTCTGGTCTGCAGGACCTGTACACCTCCAGAGTCAGGAGACGAGCAGGGAAATCGCCGCCAGGGAGGCGCTACAGACGTGTTGAACTGTCTGATAATTCTTCCAGATCAATGAGCAGGACAGATTTACAGCAATACTATATTATTTTTGCATCAATGTGATGTGATGTTGATTTGTTAGGTATTTAATTTGCTGGATTAGCCAACACCAGACACTCTTACCAGTTTCTAAATAGACTTTCCTGAAGTTTTATTGTCATTTAGAGCTGCAACGATTAATGGATTAATCAATCAAAAAATTAATAAGCACTATTTTGATAATCAAATAATTGTTTTTTTAAGCAAAAATGACAAAATATTTGATGGTTCCAGGTTCTTAAATATGAGAATGTTCTGCTTTTCTTCGTCTTACAATATAGTTAATTGAATATTTTGGGGGTTTTTTTTGACTGTATGTTGGAGAGAATAAGACATTAGCAGATGTCTTCTTGTGCTGGAGGATATTGTGTATGTGTTTATCAATAGATTAATGGATTATGAGGATAACTGTTAGTTGCGGCGCTGATGTGGTGGACTTTCTTACTCACAAACACATCTGGAGCAATTTGGTGTTTAGCATCTTGCTCAAGGACACTTCAACATGTGGACATCATCCCAAATAATATATTAGAGTGTATTATATTATACTTCTAAATGTGTAACATATGTAGGAAGTCATTTTAGGAAGGAAGCACTCAATCGTCAATATAGTTGATAGATTTGAATAAAAGGTGAGAGAAGTGTGTCCTGTCGTTGGGTCCTAACTTCCCGTCCTTTAAACTTCACGGCCTCCTCAAAGAAGTCTGAACGCAATAAGACGTAAAGCTGATGAGAAGTGTGTCCTTTGAAGAATTTCACCTCTGACAGCTGGGACATGTGCCGTCCGAGAGGTGGTGGTGGGGGGGGGGGGGTGGTGGAGGAGGAGGAGGAGTGGGGAGGTGGGAGAAGTGTGCCTGGTCTTTGAAGTGGTTCAGTCTGCCTGTTGGCTAGACAGGATACAGCCAGAGAGGTTTATAATGTGTGAGAACGGGAAGGGAAGATCTTTACAATACAGCACGGAGGAGAGGACGAGTCCTGGTTCCCGCATCCTCAGATCACTTCAGAGGAAAACAATAAAAACACTTGAAGTGAACCAGTGGTGGAAAGTAACTCAGTACATTTATACAAGTACTGTATTTAAGTACAATTTAGAGGTACTTGTACTTTAGTTGAGTATTTCCATGTGATGCTACTTTCTACATTTCAGAGGGAAATATTGTACTTTCTACTCCACTACATTTATTTAACAGCTTTAGTTACTTTTCAGATGAAGATTTGACACAATGGATAATATAACAAGCTTTTAAAATACAACACATTGTTAAAGATGAAACCAGTGGTTTCCAACCTTTTTGGCTTTTGACGTCTTACAAAAAGCAGTGTGTAGTCGGGGTCACATTTCACATGTCTATGAGTTGTTAACAGCTCCACCAAATAGTGATTTTTCCCTCTAAACTTCTCACATGCTTTCATTTCAATAAATGTTCAAATGATCCAATATTTCAGCAAAAATCAAAGATTAGAGAAAAAGTCCAAAAACTGAAAACAGATTTGTGTATCAGAACTTTGTTTTTTCTTCTTTCCTCTCCCATTAATCATCTCACCACCCCTCAGATTTATCTGCTGACCCTTTGGAGGGGCCTCGACCCCTAGGTTGGGAACCACTGGACTAAACTAGCTAACTGTATATAAAGTAGTGTAAACTAGCTCCACCTCCAGCAGCTACAACAGTAACATGCTGCTCTAACACTGATGCTTCACTATTAATAATCTAATGATGTCATATATAATAATATATCAGTCAGAGGGACCAAACCACTACTTTTACTGCAATACTTTAACTACATCAAGCTCATAATACTTATGTACTTTTACTGCAATACTTTAACTACATCAAGCTCATAATACTTATGTACTTTTACTGCAATACTTTAACTACATCAAGCTCATAATACTTATGTACTTTTACTGTCCTCAAACGTCTTGTTTCGTCCTACCAGCAGGTATCAGTACGTTTTTTTTTGTTTTTGAATAATTTTAAACTAATCGTATGAATAATAGTTGAATGTGAGCTGCTCTGAACAACAGAGAGCTGATGCTAAAAGTCTCTTTGATGTGAAAAATCAACACTAAATAAGTAGTACAAAAATTTTTATTGTGATAAACTAATGAGGGCTGCAACTAATGAATATTTTCATTAGCAGTTTGGTCTGTAAAACGTCAAAAAATGTCGCTCACTGTTTCCTAAAGCACAAGATGACGTCTCAAATGTCTAACTAAAGAAACCAGAAAATATTCCTTTATATAATATTATATTCTTTGAGCTTTTCTTTTATTACTAAAAACAATGAATCAATTATCAAAAATAGTTGGGGTTCATTTTCTCTTGAACAACCAATTAATTGATCACTGCAGCTCTAAACTGAATGATTGTTTCAGCCATTTCTTAAGCAAATATTCAGCAGTTGCAGCTTCTCAAATGTAAATATTTTCTGGTTTTCTTCTATGATAATAAAATGATTATCTTTGGCTTTTGACATTTTGAAACATCACTATAGACTCTGGGAACTTGTGACTGACAGTTTTCACATTTGCTGATATTTCACAACCTGCACAAATAATAATTGATTCATCAAGAAAATAATCCACAGTTGCAGCACTTGGTACTTTATTACCAAAGCAGAAGCTGGACAGGATGCCCGAGACCACACACACACACACACACACACACACACACACACACACACACACACACACACACACACACACACACACACACACACACTGCTGACACCGAGAGTGTTTCTTTGAAGTAAAGTACAGACGGCGCCGCCACACGCCGCAGTCCCGTTTTTTAGCAAATGTTCTCTTGTGAAGACGGAGTTTGAGGACGAGCAGGTGAGATAAGTGTGCGGGCCTCTTTTGAAGGCTCTGACGAGCGGCACAAGACGGACGTCGCACTGACACGCCAAGTGTGTCGTCCGATTGGGAGAGCTGGACGCTCCCCTGACAGGATGTCCGGGTGAGATAAGTGTGCCCTTTGAAGGAAGCTGTAAGGAAGTGAACGGCGTGGCGGAGACAAAAGACGGTCTCCATCTTTCCCACATCCACACCTCGTCACACACACACACACACACACACACACATCACAGCCGGCTTCTCGGGCTGTGATGTGTGTGTGACCTTCTAATCCTGCCAGGATTTCGGAGACTGATCTGAGTTCATGTCACTGTACGTTTTGATAAAAACTACCAATTTTAACCTCTCTGGTGTGTTAAGATCATGAGCAGAAACAGCTGAATCATCATTAATCCAGACAATCTGCCCATAAAACTCATTTCCCAAAGACCTGCACGGATTTTTAGTTATCTCGTCAAGCTTGAGTGACACTTCTTGGTCTTCATATTTAACAAAAAAGAAATAAAAATGACCATCAAATGAATGGAGGTCTTCTTAAGTTAAGTAAGGAAATTCAAAATAATTTCTCCCGACTCTTCTTCTTTCCCACACCGACAGCTTCAAAGTCACAAAACGACAAAGGCCACTTAGCAGGAAGCCGTCCTGAGACGTTTGGTTCAACAAAAGGATCCTAATGTGTGAGAAGTGTGCCCTTTGAAGTGGCCCGTCTTCCCAGAACGACACCTCCGACAACACATCCTGTCTGAGAGCTGAGAGCCGTCCTCTCCATACAGAGAAACATCATCATTCTGATGATTAAATTACTGCAGAAGCAACCGTTATTAAACTTTAGTTGTATAGCATCTTCCATCCAGGTTAATGCAATTCAAAGTGCTTCACAGATCACTCACAAGCCGATAAAAATAGATAAAACAGAATGAAGAGCTATGATGATAATAATAATAATAAAATAGAGTGAAATAAAAAGGTAAATGTGCTCTTTTGTTTTTCTATTGTGCAGTTACGGACTGCTCCTTTAAGTAGTACGGGGGGATATATGAGAGGACTGGAAGTCGTTGGGGTGTGGAGGTGGGGTAACTGGTCTCTTTGATGTCGATGTCAGACGTCTCAGCTACCTGCCGAGTGTGCCGTCCAGTCGCTACACTCTTATGTTAAAAGCACGACAAAGAAGAAAGAGGTGAGATAAGTGTGCTTCTTTTTCCTTTCCCATACCGACACCTCTGACACAGCTACCTCCTCTTCTCCGTCGTCTACGTCACGGCGACCTGTGAAGTGTGCCTTTTTTTTTTTTTTTTTTTACGGCATCCTATACAACAGGAAGAGGAGGATCTCCTACCTGTGAGGTGAACAAAACACCACCGCACATCAAAAAAAAGGAAAGACATGAAAAGAGGCGTGCTGAAGTGTGCCGACATGACGCATGAACGAATTCCTATTCGAATGTGAATGGACGAGTCAATGCGTCTGATAGATACTGTTGGTGACGTGTGCGGGATCACACCTGGGGGAACTGTGTGTGTGTGTGTGTGTGTGTGTGTGTGTGTGGCAATAAAAACCTACCTGGTTTCCTTGCTCGTCTACTGAATTGGTGCCTAAAAAAAGAAAGAAAGAAAAACATCAGTTTATCACCGTGTGAAGACTGTGAGGCTTTTCAACATGAGTCAAAGATGATATTCAGGGTTTTACACACACACACACACACACACACACACACACACACACACACACACGATCAAACTTCAACATTTGTTTGTAGACTTATTATCAGTCATGTGGCTCTTTAGCCTGAAGGACGATCAGGGGAAAAGCTGGATAACACTGAAAGCTGACATCAAACGTCTCGTAAACCTCTTCATCTTGTTGACTTATTCTTTGAATAGATACTCTTTTAATCAAAAATAGTGGCTAATATTAGTATTTCTATTATTATTTAGACAAAACTCTTGAGTGACTGCTTGAGTTCAGAATATAACATTTAAAAAAAACGTTTGAGGATTGAAGTTTTTGTAGAAAAACACATTCATATGTGTCAAAGTGAGGTTTTGTTTTGGTATCAGTCCAGATTTGTTGTTTTTGTCTGTTTATATCATTACAAACTGAAAATCTTCAGGTTTCGGTCAAAACCTTGAGCTTTAAAAAGGTCATTCAATAATGAAAATAATCATCAGTTGCAGCCCTGGTCACATTTACAAGAGACTTTTGCAACTTTTGCAAAAGAAAAAAGAGGTTAAAAATGTTTCCAGCCTCTTTATATACAAGTTTCTTTGGTATTCAGAGGCTGCATGACAGATTCAATGAAAGGGAACATTTCTAATCTCAACTTTTCAAGCTTATCACCTGCAAATACTAAAAAATGCACGTCACCCCCCCAAAAAAACTGAACTGTATGTCACAAACCTATCTGCTGGGAAACCAGACACACAAAAGGTGTAACCGCATACATTCCCAGAGCAGTTTTATAATCCGGTATCTTCCCCCCGAGTATCAGCAAAGACTAATCCGCACGGCAGAGACTGAGATTAAATCCAAAAATTATCAAGAGCATATTCCCATTCAGTAATCCAGATGTGTGACAGAATTATTCCGTGATACTGATGAAAAAAAAACAAAAAACAGGAGAAAATAAAAGTTAAATTCCAACAGAAATATGTATAAAAATAAAAACGTATATATCCGTCTTCTGCGACATCATCTCCCCAAAAAAAACTGTGGCTGCAAAATCAAGGATGAAGACTAACGATGCCTTCATCATTTGATTAAATCTGGTTGTTCCTCCGTTCCTCCGACTTTATAGGAAACAGCAAATATTCCAAATGCCGCTTTGTTGCAGAATAATAACAAATAAAGCAGCAGGGTCATTTAAAAGCCTGGATGTGGAGAAATAAGAGACTTCATGAACCCAGCAGATGGTTGGTTGGTTTGTCGGTGTCCTGGTGTCCCACTGAGCTGCTGGGAAACGCTGGTGACTTACTGGCTGTTTTAAATTCTGGCTGCTCCGTTCCCGCCGCAGCTGACTGGGGAAAAACTAACTTTACCGATCACATGTATATTTTCTACAAACAGATGAAATATCCCTCTTTATCGTCCTCAGTCTGACTCTTCTCTGAAGACGGGCTGCTCAACTCTGACTGACAGCTGCTAGCTCCGCCCATCTGAGGGTCGTCCCTCTAAGCAGGAAGCAGAGGGCGATAAACCAATCAACACCCAGGGCCAGTTGCACCAGTTAGATGCTGGATGTAAAAATGTGCCTTAAGCCTTACATAGAGACATTAAAGGGCCGGCCACACCAAAAACAATAAATATGTAGGTTTAAAAATCATTCTGACTCAAGTGGATGGTGGAGTCCACACCGCAACTGTAACTATGACGACAGCGGGGAATCACTTTCAGAGCAAAACACTGACAGCCAATCAAAATCCATCCCTTAAACCATATGGCACGACAAAGTCTCCACCCAGCCGGACGTTTCCAGTAAAACCTGCATATATCATCTTAATTCTGGAAGCTGACTGATGACTTCATTTATTTATACATCTGACGGTTTATATCTCGATTAATTGATTGATTTGTTTGATCTCTAAAAACGTCAGAAAACGATGAAAAATGTCCACCGCAACATCCTAAAACACAGAACAGGAAGTGGTGCCAATAAACAGTCCAAAACCCAAATATATTCAAATTTAAATTCCCACGTTTAAGAGACCTGGAAACATCATGACGATCAAAACAGCTGCCAACTAATCAACTAATCGTTCCGGCTCTACTGGCTAAAAGGTTTAAAATCTCTGAGACTTCTGAAGCTACAAATACAAAAGAGAAAAAGAGAATATAATATGATTTATAGCACTAAAATCATCAAAAAATGACATTTGAAAAGCTGCACAGCAACTAGTCTTTACAGAGACTAAACCCCAGTTACTCAGGATTAGAGCTGCAACAGTTGATTGACAGAAAATGAAACTATTTTTATAATTGAATAATTGTTTTTTTTTTTTTAAAGCAAAAATACATATGAAGAGACTTAAGTTTGTGTACATTAGCAGTCACTCTGGAAGAGCAGCATCTGTTCTGAGATCAAATTAAGCCTGTTTCATTCATAATAATCACGCTGTGGCTTCGCTCCGACGTCACAACCTTGAGGCGTCAGCGGTTGAATTACAGCAATGAATGAACAGATAAACTGACAGCAGGTTTCCACCATTATCTCATATAATTATCCTGCAATGACCCATTAGTTTATACAAATTCAAGGTCTCAGAATCAGCATATTTTGGAGTGACACAGCACATTAGTCTCTAGATAAAATCAGCACACCTCACATCAGTATATCTAAAAACTGACTGTCTTTCCGGCAAAATAATCAGTTTGGAGGCTCTTTAACTCATTGCCATTTCAAGACCAGACTGATAACAACTTCCTGCGGATTTTGAAAGACAGTTTACAGTCTGTCAGGTTCTCAAACTTTCTGTGGCCACAGAGTGAAATCGACACACTCACCGAATATGTAGACGATGCTGACCGCCCCGCCGAGTCCCATGAGTCCCGCCAGCCGGAGCACCATCTTCTTAGCGTAGGCGGTGTTCTCCTTCTGCTTCTTGTCGCCCGCCTGTTCCCCGTCCTTCTCACCTTCACCTCCCTCAGGAGGTGGCTGGCCCTGCACAACAACAACAACAACAAAAAAAATGAAGTTTGAGAATCATCAATATAAATATTGACAGAAAAAAATGAGCTCAGGCTCTGTGTACCCAAAGCCTGATATGCATAAAAATACCAAATGTTTGTTGTATTTTCGATGAGAGAGAAGGAGTAGATGTCATTTCATGAATTTTAACAACACACAGACAATATGATTCAAGTATTCTGTATACAGCACATCTTAAAACATGTCTGGACATTTCACTCATATGTTTTGAGGATTTTAACGTGGAAAAACTACATCAGACACACATTAACGTATCAGGCAGAGTGTTTGTATATGTCTGGAGGGGATCTTTAAAGCAACAAGTCATTCATACAGTGTTTGCGCTGCAGTTTCTGGGTGGTGGGATGAAGGCGGGGAGGAGGGCTGCTCTGACCTTCAAACCAAACAAACCTTGGCTGCTGGTGACAGCGTTTATCTAACAGCTCCGAGTGATCAACTGACGCTTTTCCAGACACAGTTAGATCATTAGTCAGCTAGTCAGTGTGTGTTTCAGCAAAAAAGCCAATATACATAAAGGAACCACAACATTAACAACATTACATTAACGAACCTAACTGATACTAACTACATGTCGTAACTCTCCAGACTAAGAAAGCACATTAACAGAATATTTTGTGGGAAAGGTTCAGGTATTGTGTGTTTCCGAGGCTGCAGTTTCCAGTAAAAACGTATGCTAACATTAGCCAGCTAACATGTTAGCTACCCTAAGCTCACGTTCATTCATTCAGTGGACTGCGGGGCGCACGCGCCTCGGTTTTGGCAGATATTTTACGTTTTTTAAGTTGACACTTTATCGTGACAGCTGACACACAGCAAACCGTCAAAACGGCGTGAAAGTCTCCGTGTGTCAGCTAAATGTTTAAGATGTAAGCTAGTCTGTCTCAGGTTGGAAATGTCAGTTGAGTAGCTTCGATTTGTATTACACGCGCAGTTCAGGTGGGCGGGCTCTTTAGTTAGCAGTATTCGATCTCCCCACCAGCACGGGTAAGTGTTTAAATCGAGCGCATCTCAGCAAGCTAGCTGCCTCACCTGGCTCTGCTGCTGCTGCTTGAGTTTCTCCTGGAGGATGGCCTGAGCGAGGCCGACAGGCGGCTTGTCCGTGGAGAGTGTCCGCACTATGTCCATCGCAGACTGGGAGGAGACACCCGCCGCCCCGCTGCGGAGCCTCCAGAGGCCCCGACTCGCTCGCACACACATGGGGAACACCGACATCTTGAATAGTAGCACTAGCTGCCGGCGAACGTGTGTGACGCGAGTCAAAAGGACGAAGTGCCCGATTGGCTGGAGCCGTTTTGAGTGGCAGCCACGAGACCCCATCACAGCAGCGAGAGGCCACGTGGAGCGGGAGTTGGGCGGGTTGTAGAGCATCCGGCCCAATCAGAAGCAAGAATGAGTCTGACCTTCGATTGCGACTCAAAACTGCCATCATGGTTGATGGCAAAATTCCCAAAGTGTGGTCAATTATGTGACCTGTTTTTGAGAAACGTCATAAACAATTCACAAACGTAATACCTGTGTATATTGTTTTAGAAAATATAAGTGCAAACTGTGCTTGCATATATGGAGAATAAAGTAATGCATTACAAAATATGAGAGCATATTGCCAGTGGTGGAAGTAGATTTACTCAAGTATTGTGTTACACTTATTTTACATTACAGTACACTTTTGAGGTGCTTGTACTTTACTCAACTTTACTTTACTTGGGAAATATTGTACTTTCTACTCCACTACATTTATTTGACAGCTTTAGTTACTTTTCAGATGAAGATTTGACACAATGGATAATATAACAAGCTTTTAAAATACAACACATTGTTAAAGATGAAACCAGTGGTTTCCAACCTTTTTGGCTTTTGACGTCTTACAAAAAGCAGTGTGTAGTCGGGGCCACGTTTCACATGTCTATGAGTTGTTAACAGCTCCACCAAATAGTGATTTTTCCCTCTAAACTTCTCACATGCTTTCATTTCAATAAATGATCCAATATTTCAGCAAAAATCAAAGATTAGAGAAAAAGTCCAAAAACTGAAAACAGATTTGTGTATCAGAACTTTGTTTTTTCTTCTTTCCTCTCCCATTAATCATCTCACCACCCCTCAGATTTATCTGCTGACCCTTTGGAGGGGCCCGACCCCTAGGTTGGGAACCACCGGACTAAACTAGCTAACTGTATATAAAGTAGTGTAAACTAGCTCCACCTCCAGCAGCTACAACAGTAACATGCTGCTCTAACACTGATGCTTCAGTATTAATAATCCATTTTTATAATATATAGTTGATATAATATATCATGCTAGTACTGGTACAACTAGCACTTTTACTTTTAACACTTCTTCCACCACTGGTGTTTCCTACTGTACCAGAACAGCTCACGTCTTGCATGCACAACATATAAGCTAACACAACATTTAACAAACATAAATAATATTTAACACATTTCACTCCACAGAAACAAACCTAAGGTAGGACATACAGCACATAAAGGATTTGATTGTAACACTAGAAATAAAGGAACATCTGTTGTTGCAGCTGAAATATCAGCTTGTCTAGTTAGGTGAGAAAGGTAATTAAATAGCAGACACACAGTATTCTTCTGCAGTCCAACTGCCTTTAATGAAGGTATATGTATCTACATACTCTCTGTAACAGGAGAGAAGCACATTGAACAGCTCTCACAAACATTTTACACTTTCAGCTTCCACCCAACACGACCATCAACACAAGCACCTCATGTGCAGTCAAACTTCTCTGTCAGCAGACACCCCGTTTCCTGTGAGATAATCGATATCAATTCCACTTATGGTGTCGTTTCTGTCTTGTACAACTTCCAGTTCTTGCATTTTGTTCCCTTTTTCCAACAATCACTTTTTAGGATTGAGGTCATCTTGTATCATGGACTTCAGAACCTTTTTTATTGTGATTACAACATATAAAAGGTCAATAGATACGGTCAAGAGTGCATCGTGTTCTTTAAAGGCAAAACTGATGAGTTGAATACACTTCTACACTAGATTAATGCTGATTTAACATTTTATTACTGTTAGAAGGAACAGTTCATGTTTGGCTTTTGTTATACACCACTGTCCTCTAGTGGATGCTGTAGTAATTACAGGAATACTACTCTCTGATACCAAACCCAGTCTGTAATACTCAATCATAAGTATTCATGCTTCACACACAGATGGTAGCAGCATAAAGAGCAATTAATTATTTATTTTTTCATCTGTCGGTTTATTTAACAGGGACAGTGCACATTAGTAAATGTTGTAAATGAGTTTGGCAACAGACTTATTTTATCTACATGGACAGATGATACAAAGTTACTGGGCTGATTTATAAGCATGCAGAGAAATAAAAAAATGATATAGCAATGTGGTGTAATGGTGAAGTGTCCTCAAGCAGTTAGAAGTCAAGCAGACACCAAGACATCTACTACAAGCAGGCTACGCTGTGTAACAACCAGCTCGTCATCAAGCTCTGCAAAAGCCTGATAATGACCCGTTCAGGTGGGAAAAAAACACTGTTGTAGAGGACAGTGTTGACTGTGGAATGGTTCATTCTAATACAGTGTTTATTGAGGTTATTACCATATTTGTGCTTGTTATATATGTACATAATGTTACCAGGTTAGATCCCCTTCACAACCACATCTCAACTTGAAATGAAACTGAAAGTGTGTGCTTAGTGTGTGTGTTGGGCAAGTTATTGTAAATTAGTGATTAGTTGATGTAATTAGTGATGACGGCACAAATTACAAATATAAAACCTCCATAGATCAAAAGTTCATAATAGAAAGAGTCATAATTGACCTTGTTTGCAGTTCAAGGTGTCTTGTCAACAGTTTTTCAGACTTTTACAGTGGTTGGTGGTGGAAAAGTGCCTTTCCATGAATAGGCCAGTAATTGTGCAATAAGAGAGAGTTCCCAAGGGAACTCGGAAGGGGAGGATCAGGGAGGTCACATTTTAATTTTTTGTGTGTGTGATGAGCGAAGGCCGTGTATTGCCATGTGTATTGGGAGAAATGCGGAAGATACCAAGTGCAACTGATACATGTTAGAGAAGTGTGAGACACCATTGTTTTCTGAGATGAGTCATGAGACCATTTTTACCCATAGACCACAACAATGGTCTATGGGAGAAATGGTCCAATAATGATTATATATATATATATATATATATATATATATATATATATATATATATATATATATATATATATATATTAAGAATTCAAAACTTCAGTGGCGTCCTTTTTGTTTCTAACCGGACACGCTGCAATGAGACAGCATGTCTAACCACTTTTAAGACATGATGATCTCCTTAAGTTACTACAACATTTCTTCCTTTCTTACCCTTTTTTAACCAAATGCCCTTTTTTCTAGTTTATATTTACAGGCCTGGGATTAAGTCATTTTTAGGGCAAGGCCACTTTGGCCTTTGATAAATACAAATTTATTGGGGCATAACAGCCAAAATGTAGGGAACCAAGGCCAAAACCAATGGTGCAATAACAATAAATGATAATTACATTGCATGAAGACAAAACAGTATACAATCAACAATTAGTAGTCAGCGTATTGAAAAACAGTACTGAGTTTATTAAAACTGTACACTGAATGTTTGACTTCTCCACAAAATGTTGTCTGATTGATTTTTTAAAAATGTGAACAATTCAGTATATTAATTGTTATTGTTATATTTTAATGTCTATAAATGGATAAGGGTGATCAAATTAATCTGAACAAGTTTCAACACAAGTTTCAACAAGTTCGTAGTGTATTTATGGTTTTATTGGGTTTTTTTTATTGAAGCTATTCAGCGAAGTTTCAGGAGCAGGACCACACCTCAATTACGTCACTACCGGCATTCCTATAAATACCACCTAACCCTCTCCGTTCCTTCCGCTCTCGTATTCTGCGCTTCACGTACATGCAGTCTCAGTCCAATTCTCAGAAACAAGCTCAAACTGCCACCAGACATTAGCCGTTATGTCTCAGTTTCAGATGTCGGAATTTCGATTCAAAAAGTCAACTCACCATTGATCACGAACTGCGGATCAACACGTCCGATTCGGATGAAGACTTGTTTGAAACCGGCTCTCCTCTAGCCACGACACAGCAGTCAGACCAAAGCCGAGCGTCCAAGCAGAGCCACTACGCTCAACGGTGCAAATACCGGCCTCGTGGTACCTCCACTCACGCTCCCCTAACGTGACCCTCCGCTTCCCGTCAGACCTCAAGCATCCTCTCCTCCATCAGCGAGGGCTGAAAACCGTGGACGCGACAGTCATAGCCGCGGGAGCAGGTGGCTTCAACTTCTCATCAACTGCCTACAAGTCACTACCCATCACGGTGAAACCATGGTGCGCCCTCCTCTCAATTCAGCTGTCTTTACATCCACAAACGGAGCCCGACATCAGAGACTGAACTGTCGCCCGCCTCCAACTATTCCTGTAAGCGACAATAAAGTCAGACTGTTTCATCTCTACACAGCGTCAACAACAATCACCGAACCTCCCGCACTTCCGGATTCATCACCAGAGCCAATCATAGTTACCAGACTGGCTTGCCTTTTACTAATACAACTGATCTAACATAACTTCAGTAAATTCTATCGCCATGTACACCGGATTGCAAGTTAATAATAACTACTCAAACGTTGTTTCCGTAACGTCCGTCATCACTGACACTGGGTTGCAAGTTACTAATCAAACCACAATGTCACTTAATAACATTCGTAATTACTGGCACCAGTTAGCCAGTTGCTAATTTATGTCACTTCAGTAAGGTCTATCGTTATGTGTATTGGGTGGCTAGTTACCATACAATTAATCTAACATCACTTCAGTAACGTCAGCTATTACGTGCACCAGGTCGCCAAATACTACAACTACTCTAACATTATATCAGTAACATCCATCATTACATGCGCTGGGTTGCAAGTTACCACTACAACTAATCTAACGTCCCTTCAGTATGGTCTGCTGTTACGTGAACGGGTTGCCAAACACTACTATAACTACTATAACATCATATCCGTAACATCTATCATTACATGCACTGGGTTGCAAGTTAATAATAATACAACTAAATCAAACGTCACTTCAGTAACGTCTGCTGTTACGTGCACCGGATTACCAAATACTACAATTACTCTAACATTATATCAGTAACATATATCGTTATGTGCACCGGGTTGCAAGTTACTAATACAACTCATCTAATGCCATTTCAGTAACGTCTGCTGTTACGTGCACTGGTGTACAAACTCCTAATATAACTAACATCTCTTCAGTAACACCTGCTGTCACGTGCACTGGTTTACAAGCTACTGTTAAAACTAATCTAACATCACTTCAGTAACACCTATCTTCATGTGCACAGGGTTGCAAGTTACCAATAGTAAATCAAACGTCACGTCAGTAACGTCTGTCGTGGCATGCACCAGGTTGCAAATTAATAATACAACTAAATCAATTGTCACTTCAGTAACGTCTGCTGTTACGTGCACCGGTCTGCAAGCTACTGATACAACTAATCTAACGTCACTTCAGTAACGTCTGCTGCATTAACTTCTCTTAACACCACTTAAGTAAATTTTATAAAGACTTATGAGTTGCTAAACGGAAAAGAACCTAATGGCGCAGAATGATTATGACAAGTGTCATAAGTAATAAATAGTAGTGTGTTGAATTGTTATTATAATGAATATATAACCTCACAGACCAACCATTCTCATTTAATTTCACTCTTCATAGAACTTTTACACCAAGAGTGAGCTAAAAATCCTCTCCGCCTTCTTCTTACTGCCGACTTGCTGTCAGTCAGCATTCACACTATGCTCCAGATATCGCATTTCTCACGTTGCTCGTAATTTAGAAGTCACATTCTCATTTGCATTCTTCGGTTAGCTCATATGCTCCGAATTCACTGCCTCAACTCTTCACTCCGACCCAAGCTGCTACTCCTGCTTTTCAGACTTGCCTTATTTCTCGGATGACACCGTCTCCCTCTCTCTCAACCCAGCCGGTCAAAGCAGATGGCCGCCCACCTAGAGCCTGGTTCTGGTCGAGGTTTCTTCCTGTTAGAGGAGAGTTTTTCGTCGCCAAGTGCTTGCTCGTGGGGGAATGTTGGTTGGTGTTGAGAAAGGGCAATGTGTGAAGTGGTGTGTGTGCGTGGGGTGCAATTGGTGGAGGTGGAGTGGGGGACAGAGGAGGATGGGTGCCCGCTGTCCTCCGCAGGGCAGGATCTCTTACATTGGACTAAATGTATTTCTTTTTTTTTTTTTCATGTTAATCTGTGATTGGCCATGACACGTAAAATGACGCTCCAAGGGAGACTGTCCTCCCTTACCAATCAACAACCAGAATGCAATATTAACATCGAGTTGGTCCAATGATAGTTTCCAGATTTCATCTTCAATTCTCTCCACTGTAAGGCAGAGTAGCAGCAGTAGATAGCTCCTCGCGTTAGCTAATGCAACAGCTGGCTTGTAACAGCCTGAAGGACTCTTTATACATCCATGGAAGGACTGTTAAGGACTGTTGTTAAGCTAACGGTGCAGCGCAGCAGCAGTAGGACGCTGTTGGGGAGGCTGGAGAGAGAAGCAACCGGAGAAACAACCAGTAGAGTTAGCTCGTTGTCATTGCCGTTAATGATATCAGACTGGTTAAGCAGCAGCCACAAAGTTCAAATGGACGTTATGACATGAATACTTCATCTCCATGAAAGAAAGAAGAAGACATTAGATAACGTGAGCCAGATACAGCTTCTCTCTCTCTGTCTCTTTGGTTGCTAATTTCATCTCTGATGGTTAAATGTCTCTGTGTGGCTTTTTTTGTGTTTTTTTTATCTCCTTAACAAGAATGCAGCAGAGATCATATAATGTGTTGTGGGTAACGTTAGTTTGCTTGTTGAAGTTACAGTGAGCTGTCTGGACTCACTCATTCATTCGTTTTTAATTGAGTGGTTGTTCAGTCACCTGTGAATGAGTGCAGGAGGTCTGGCTGCTTGCTTCTGACAGTTTCTTTAGTTCGTTTTTAAACTGAGTCATATATTGAGTAATAAGCTTAAAGTAACTGGAATAACAAGTGTTAACTAGTGGAGTAACGGATTGTAGTTGATCTGTGATTCATACGGATCGTCCCCCACAGTTCGGCAGGCATATGAACTGCGGATTAATTGCCAAATTTAATGTGTCATTTAACACAAAGTAAACAAACTGCTGTAAGTACAAGTCATGGACAGACAGCATGTTGCTAACATTAACAGGGATTTTGAAGAGTAACGATCAAACCAGCATCTAACGGGTCTGATGTGACATTTGAGTTGTTTACCTGCTGTTTAATGTGCTGCAGCTGAGCAGCTAATTAGCATCTAGCTGCTAACTGACGTTAGCGGTGAATGTTTGTTATCATCAAGTTTTGATGATGTGGACAGAGGCTGTTTCATTCACTGTCTAAAAGAGGAAGGTTTCATGCCTCATATTGCAATAACTGAGCATTGGATATTTTATTTTATTTAAACATTGGACATCTTAAATGTTGTTTTCATTTAAGACCATGGGCAAAAGTTCCTTGCCGTTTCAGTGTGTTACAGAATAAATGGAAAACAAAGTTTTATTTGTCTCCCCCCTTTTTTTCCGCTGATCCTAATAATGATTTGATCCGTGACTCAAATCCGTGATAAGATCCGTACCGTGAGTTTTGTGTTCACGTTAACACCCCTAGTGTTACCATGTCAGCTTTATAGACTTTTTTTTTGTATATCGTACATATAGATAAGAGTGTGTAAGTCATGTATTTGATACTTGAATTAATACTTTCTGATGTGAACCTACACTTTTTGATCTGTAATGTTTTTAGTGTTCAATCTTTCTTGTATTAAGCACTGATCTGTTCCTGTATCACATTATAAGCTTTGTGCTACTTTATATATTTCTGAAAATATATAGGAAACACGTGTAAATCATGTGATATGTTGTCTGTTTTTGATGAGAGCATAAATTTGTCACAATAGAACAATACTATAAATTTGAATTTCACTTTGTTGGTAAAATGACACATTTGAACCACTCCATGGCTAAAATGAGCACTTCTTTGTTTAGACACAGTATGTATATGTTAAATGTCTTTAAAGAAGCAGCCTTATCCCCACTCCACACCAGGCCTGGAATTAAATCATTTTTAAGGCAAGGCCACTTTGGCCTTTGATAAATAGATTTTGTCAACTCCGTCAAAAAACTATTAAATATACATGAAGACATTATTATTGACATTCAGTATATCACCGAATAGCTGATAAAAAGTCTCAAAGCCTGTGGCCTTAACAAACTGTATTAACTCAACTTTTAGAACATTTTATTTGACTTGTTTACAGCAATTGACATGCCTTCAATTTCACAATATTCAAAATTATTACATAGATTGATACGCTCCGCTGTAACATTTATGGGGCTGGAACAGTGGCGGTTAAATTTGGCATTGAAAATAAAATTTGACATTGAAAACAAAACCTGGACTGAAAAGGGAACACTTTTATTAGACAAGGTTGTATTGACACTGAAAAATCTTCCACTAAAAAATTAATTTTAAGAATTCTGATATATAATTCCTTTTGGAAGATAAATGTTTGTTTCAGATGAGATCTAATAATTGTAGCTGCCACATTAGTTTGTCTGAATGTAAAGTGAAGCTTCATGTTTTAACTGATTTAATTTATTTTAAGTCTTTTCACCATAATTACTCCAGTAGGCATCCTTAAGTACATGAGTATTGTTGAGTACATCCTCACATACACACACGCACACACACATACACACACACGCACACACATACACACACACACACAAACACACGCACGCACACACACATACAGACACACACACAAACACACGCACGCACACACACATACAGACACACACACACTCTGTGACATCACAGAATGGGATAGAATGTTATTCCTTTGATGCATCATGGAATGGTGTGATGATGTCATCCCCTTTGATACTTTGATGTGTGTATGAGATCAAAGGATCAAAGACTGATCAGTTTTCTTGAAGATAGATATACGGGTTCAGACTTTATTCATCCTGCGGGAAATTTAGGCACCCAGTAGCTTATACAACGCATACAAAACACCAATACACACAAGAATTAGCACCTAATCTATTCTAATCTATTGATAAATCAGAGTGTTTTGAACTGATCAGTGCAATGGAGAAAACAATGAAGAAAACAATGAGGAAATCAATGGAGAAATCAATGAAGAAGCCAATGGAGCAACCAATGATAGAAGGAAAGAAAGAGGAAGTTGTTCCAGTCAAAATCCTTGAATGGCAAGTGGACAGACAACTATCACTCCATGAAAAGGACAGAAAATTCTGGCTGAATGAAGTGGAGGCCAAAAGCAAAAGAATAGACGTTCTTGAGGCTAAAGTCTCAGCTCTAGAAAAGGAATTGGCGACTTCCAACAAAGACAGGGACGAGTTTGAAGAACAGTTAAAGATCACCCAAAAGCACGTTAAAGCCCTTTTAAAAAACGCTACTGTCACTGATGAAAAAAACAAGCATGAAGAGAAAAGGCTGAATAAATCTCTGGCAGGACTTCAAAAGCAGTTGACTGTTACGCGGGAACGTTATGAGAAAACTATTAAAGACCTGACAGAGCAGCATGAAAAGAGGGAAGCCAGCATGCAAGCAAAGTTCCAGAAGAGACAGGCACTTTATGAAGATGAAACAAATAGGAAGATGCAAGAAGATATGGAAAAACATCAGTCCGAGGTGGAAAATTTGAAGGACGCGAACAATAAGTGTGAGCGGGAAATTAAACAATTAAATCAGTTATTAGATGTCATAGACAAAAGGCATGAAGAGGCTTTTCAGAAACAAGAGGACAGACAACAGAAGGAGACGGAGACAGTCAAAGCTAAACATTTCAAAGACTGCATAGCATTGAAAGTGAAGATAATGTCGCTGGTTGAGAAAATCAAAGAACTAGAGAATAGGGAAGATCTGACTCGTAAATTGAATGCAGCGCATGAGGCTATTCAAAATTCAAAATACATCATTAAAAAGAAAAATCAGGAGATAGAACGTTTAATTTCGGAAAAGAAAGAAGCACAAGAGAACTTTTCTAGCGAAAGGGACAACAATGCTGTCCTACAAGCAACATTAAACGACCTGCAGGAGAAACACGACTCTCTGAAGACCATGCTAACGTACGAGCAGACGATGCTGAAAGACACAAGAGAAGACCTCAATGGGGCCAGACAAAAAAATCGCATCTTAAATGATCAAAACCAGCTCCTCCGTTACAAAGTGGCGGCCCATGAACCACAGCTTGAAAAGACTAAATTTACGACGAAAGATCTGCAGACGTATCAGCTACGATTCAAGGAGGATTTACAGGCATGCTTACCTTTTCTCGATAAGCCCAAGAAATTAAGAAACAGAGTCATTCTCCTCAAAAGATGCTACTTAGACGGCGATGATAGACTGCCAATGGATGAAAACACTCGATTGGCCTATCAACATCAGATTGAATGTTTAAAGAAAAAGCTTGCTAGCACTCTAGAGGTCAACAAGTCTCTTTCCAACGAAGTAAGAAATCGTGAAATGCGGATACAGAGCAATGCTAAAACTGCACACGAGGAAAGGGCCGCTTTAATTGGACATATAAATGAAATGGTTGAGAAGCACAAACCACAGAAAGCAAAATCAACCAGTAACCTAGGCCGTGTCCCAGTTAAATTGCCACCTATTAAAAAGCCTCATCCTCCTACAGAACAGCAGCAGCACTTTTTAAGCTCAGAGCTCAGACGGCTCAGCAGTTAGCACAGTGGCCTCATATCCCGCCTTCCACATGCCCACATTCAACCATTAATGGTCAATGCAAAAGCATTCATGAATATAAAAAATGCAGATAATTGGGCTCCCAGTAGAAACCTGCTGAACAACTGAAGCTTAAGTTATCAGAGAAACAAGCTGAGCAAACGTTAGCAGCAGCTGGGCTAGCAGCCCCTACCGGACGTCCTGTGCCAGCTGAACAGCTTCAGAGAAACACTGATTTTTAATGTAAAACTGCTTTATTCAGTGTTTTTACTGGTTTTAATCACCGGGTCCGTTTGTTTGGAAAGGAGGAGTAATAACTTCCAAGTGTGACGTTAGCATGCGGTGACTTTCATATATCGTGTTCCTGAGAGACGTACTTTCTGAAGCAATAAATGGATGTTTGAAAGTAATAACCATTTATATAAATAAATATATATACAAATTCAAACAACCCAACCCATTTACACAGTTAGGGTAAACGTCCCTAGTAAGCCCACCAAATCCACTTTTCAGACATTTTTCATATATAATGCCCCAATTTAAGTGAGAACATTTTTGTTAAAATGAAAGTCTAATCTCTCATTTGAAGTGTCAACAATTCATTTATTCCAATTTCTAATGTTTTTAATGTTTAATTTGTCAAAATATGGCAAAAGTCCGGTATGGGCTTAATGGGTACCTAACGTACCCTTTAAGCCCATGGGTGTTCCAAATAGGCCCACTTCATGATTTGTTGATAAATAAATATATATATTAAAAAATCTTAAGAATACAAACTTGTTCTATTCAAATCTGTAAACTCTTAGCTCTCAATAGCTATTTTCATTTTGTCTCCACTTCATTCCTATGGCCTGTAAATGGCATTTGAAATGGGCGTGACCAGCCATTTTGCTATGTTGTCAACACAGAAAAAGCTAAACTTACAACATGTCCTCTTTGGAATGTAGCCAAAAAACTATTCATGAACAAAATTAAAACTATAGTGGAAATTATTCTCAAATACTTCATCTTTCAATATGTGTTGTCATTTTGTCTGTATCTCTATCCTATGGTGTGCTGTTGGCTTTTGAAATTGGCCAAAATTTCTGGTTCAGCCAGCTGGTTGAAAGTACGAAGATGTTTTTATGAAGATTTCTGAAGACCAACTGACTGGAAAAACAGCTTGCAGATTCAACACTAATGTTCTAGGGATGGTAAATGAGTCAATTTCAGGATTTACAATTAAACAATAAATTTAACTGATTTTCGAATGTTAATCACGTTTAGGCTAATAGTTTGAAAACCTTGTAAGAACACATTTTAAAACCATTTATGTGTGTGTATGTGTATGTGTGGGGATGTATGTGTGGGGATGTGTGTGTGTGTGGGGATGTATGTGTGTGTATGTATGTGTGTATGTGGGGATGTATGTGTGTGTATGTATGTGTGTATGTGGGGATGTATGTGTGTGTATGTGTGTGTGTGTGTGGGGATGTATGTGTGTGTGTATATATGTGTATGTGTGTTTGTGTGTGTGTGTATGTATGTATGTGTGTGTGTGTGTGTGTGTGTGTGTGGGGATGTATGTGTGTATGTATGTGTGTATGTGGGGATGTATGTGTGTGTATGTGTGTGTGGGGGGGGGGATGTATGTGTGTGTGTGTGTGTGTGTGGGGATGTATGTGTGTGTGTATATATGTGTATGTGTGTTTATGTGTGTGTGTGTATGTGTATGTGTGTGTATGTGTGTATGTATGTATGGATGTGTGTGTGTGTGGGGATGTGTGTGTGTGTGTGTGTGTGTGTGTGTGTGTGTGTGTGTGTGTGTATATGTGTGTGGTATTTTTGATTTTCACTGATCAGTTGTCCCAAACAGCTGCTCTTGATTGCGGCTAAAACAAGACGACAACTATGTGATTCATACAACATGTTTATTTATGATGATATAATTATTATTCTTTAGTCCTTCATGCAAAGTATTTGATGTGCTTTGTTTGGTTAAATGCATTGAAAAACAATATACAGCCGGTGGATGAAAGGACTGTTTGCTGCCTTCTTTGGGGGTAAAATTATGACACACTATAGAAGAAAAGCACAAGAGTTTGAAAATGTGTGGGATTCATTTATGGACTTCCATCGAAACAACAGCTACTGATACAACAACATCATAACAACAACAACAGCTACTGATACAACAACATCATAACAACAACAACAGCTACTGATACAACATCATGACAACAACAACAGCTACTGATACAACAACATCATGACAACAACAGCTACTGATACAACAACATCATAACAACAACAACAGCTACTGATACAACAACATCATGACAACAACAACAGCTACTGATACAACAACATCATAACAACAACAACAGCTACTGATACAACAACATCATGACAACAACAGCTACTGATGTCGTTCCAGGAAGAGCCGTGTCCCACTAAAAATACAAGTTTGTTCTCTGTATTTCTATATAAAAGCAAAACTCAATAAATAAATGTGTTTAAAAAATATTCAACCTAATGGCCTTTTGTGTTAGAGCTCACATTTTAGTGCTGTGTCCAACGGCAACAACATCTTCATCATCTCTTCTTCCTCCGAGGCTCTGTGATGGCCCTGAAGCTCTCCTCCTCCTCCTCCTCCTCCTCCTCCTCCTCAGCCGTGATCCTCACTGCCACTTCCTGTTTGGTGATGTCACTCTGATTGGCCACAGGATTGTCATAGAAACCTCCCTCACAGATGGAAGAGGAAGAGGAGGAGGAGGTGATGGCGGGATCTGTGCCCTCAGTGGGTGTTGGCACGGCGTTGAAGGTGATGAAGCCAATGAGGATGACTACCAGTGAGACCAGGTAGAGTCCAGAGAACTGAAGCAGAACAGAGTGAACGGGTGAAATCTACGTTCAATTAATTATATGAACAAAGTAAAAGTACATAAGTATTACTTACCTAAGTACTCTGACTGATATATTATTATATATGACATCATTCGATTATTAATAGTGAAGCATCAGTGTTAGAGCAGCATGTTACTGTTGTAGCTGCTGGAGGTGGAGCTAGTTTACACTACTTTATATACAGTTAGCTAGTTTAGTCCAGTGGTTCCCAACCTAGGGGTCGGGCCCCTCCAAAGGGTCAGCAGTGTGTGTGTGTGGTCCAGTTATTCCTCATGTTGTGGGGACTCGCCTCCTTTACGGAGACAAAAAGCAAGTCCCCTTAACGTAAAATCATTAATTTTAGGGTGAAACCTTGGATTAAAATTAAGGTTAGTTTAGGGTTATGTTAAGGTTAGGGAAAGGGTGTGTGTGTGTGTGTGTGTGTGTATGTATGTGTGTGTGTGTGTGTGGGGATGTGTGTGTGTGTGTATGTATGTATGTGTGTGTGGGGATGTGTGTGTGTATGTATGTGTGTGTGGGGATGTGTGTGTGTGTGTGTGTGTGTGTGTGTGAGAGAGAGAGGGAGGAGGTAAGAGTATGTGTAAGTGTATATGTGTGTGTGTGTGTGTGTGTATGAGTCACAAGATGGCCGACGTGGATCACGTGACGATACAAGTGACTCAAGATGGCGCGGCTTCCGGGGGAAGTCGCGTCACGTTAGGACAACCGGCGGAAGACGCCGCAGAGTTCCAGTTAACAATAGCAGATAGCGCCGACCGGTGGTCGGTGGCGTTTCTGCACTCACGTGTCTGATAGCGGGTAACAAAGGGGCAAGACGGCGCTATGGCCCTCTGTTATCTGACTATCAGATGTGTGGAAAACGTGCGTAGTTAGGCGGGTGTGCAAGTGTATGTGCGTGTGTGTGTTAGTAAGGGAAGGAAAGAGAGGAAAGGAGATCGACTCTCGGTCCCGCGACCGTGAGGGGAGAGTAGCGGTTGCTTTGTCTACAGAGAGCGGGAGTACGGACGGTAGTCGGTACGCACGTTGTCTGGTTGTGGACCGACAAAGCGACTTACTTTCCACTTGCGGTGGCACACACAGGAATCCCGAACGGGATAACACAAACAGTTTAGCGTGGTGAACACAAACTAAACAGGCAGCAACTTAAAACATACACTCCTCAGAGTACAGCAGCAAACAGGACTCGGTGGTCCGTTAAACACACAAAACAATACAAGCACTAAGCTCATAAACACACAACTCTAATACTATCTCTGCCCAGACAACCTCTTACTTGTGTCGCTCTCCGGAGCGAACCGATGTGTGTGGAAAAGTCCGTTAGTGAAATCCAGCAGCGGGTCCTCCGGTGCGTGATGCTGGCAGAACCGTCCTGGTTTCCCGGGAATGACGGCGCTGGTTCCTCGGTGGGGCAGCGAAGAACGCAGGGTGGTCGACTCAGTCGGTAGACAGCGGGGCGTAGAAGTTATCCGCGTCTCCGTGGAGAAAATCCTTTCTCCCTTCTGCAGGTATCGGGTGAGAGTGCTGGGTTGCAAACAGCAGTCTCTCGCGGATCCGGTAACGTTACCGTGTTCGGATGAACACGGGTCGAGGTCTCGTCTTGTCCAGCGAGGGGAGATACTCCAAAAGAAAAGGGGGAATAGCACACGTGTACAAGTCCCTTTCGTTGGCGATCCAGGTGATCAACATCAGATTGACTGTTTAAAGAAAAAGCTTGCTAGCACTCTAGAGGTCAACAAGGCTCTCTCCAACGAAGTAAGAAATCGTGAAATGCGGATACAGAGCAATGCTAAAACTGCACACGAGGAAAGGGCTGCTTTAATTGGACATATAAATAAAATGGTTGAGAAGCACAAACCACAGAAAGCAAAATCAACCAGTAACCTAGGCTGTGTCCCAGTTAAATTGCCACCTATTAAAAAGCCTCATCCTCCTACAGAACAGCAGCAGCACTTTTTAAGCTCAGAGCTCAGACGGCTCAGCAGTTAGCACAGTGGCCTCATATCCCGCCTTCCACATGCCCACATTCAACCATTAATGGTCAATGCCCATTGATGCCCATTCAATGCCCATTCACAGTCCAGGTTTGTAAGACATTTGAGTACATAAATCTCATTTCCATAAATATACATTAATATAGAAATAACTAGACAAAACAAACAAACAAAAAATAAACACAATTTACTGCATTAACCTTGTTAGAATAAAACTTGTCTTCCTTCTGTTACTCTCCCTTTCATTTTACTTTAAGTAACTAACTATGAACATTTGTACAAACAATGTCACACACACTCATAAATCCATGGAAATCCTCTCCTTATATCACAGTAGTAGTCCATTGGAGATGGCAATTTCCATTAAATCAGGTCAGGTCTCCGTGAGCTCATGTACTTTTAACCACATTCGCCTAAAGGAGGAGACCTGCAGATAATTGGGCTCCCAGTAGAAACCTGCTGAACAACTGAAGCTTACGTTATCACAGAAACAAGCTGAGCAAACGTTAGCAGCAGCTGGGCTAGCAGCCCCTACCGGACGTCCTGTGCCAGCTGAACAGCTTCAGAGAAACACGGATTTTTAACGTGAAACAGCTTTATTCAGTATTTTTACTGTTTTAATCCCTGTGTACATTTTTTTTTTTTTTTGAAAGGAGGAGACCTCTGCAGATAATTGGGCTCCCAGTAGAAACCTGCTGAACAACTGAAGCTTACGTTATCACAGAAACAAGCTGAGCAAACGTTAGCAGCAGCTGGGCTAGCAGCCCCTACCAGACGTCCTGTGCCAGCTGAACAGCTTCAGAGAAACACGGATTTTTAATGTAAAACTGCTTTATTCAGTGTTTTTACTGGTTTTAATCACCGGGTCCGTTTGTTTGGAGAGGAGGAGACTGGTAATTCAGCTCCCGGTAAAAACATCCTGAATGATTAACACTGGAGTAATCTCTGTACTACTGCCTCCAGCAGCACACAGAGGGAACCACACTGTGGCCTAGCAGTGCCAGCCAAACATTGTCAGAAAAACATTGATTTTTTACGTGAAACAGCTTTATTCAGTATTTTTACTGTTTTAATCCCCGTGTACATTTTTTTTTTTGGAAAGGAGGAGACCTCTGCAGATAATTGGGCTCCCAATAGAAACCTGCTGTAGGAATGAGAAGCACACAAAGACGAAGAATAAAATAAAAAGAAAAGAATTAGCCGGACACTGTCCCTGTCCCGCTAATTCGAAATGTCCTCATAGTGTCTGTATGTTTTCAGGTGAAATGAGCTTGAGGAGAAAAGGCCGAATAAATCTCTGGCAGGACTCAAGCAGCAGTTGACTACTGAACACTGTGAGAAAAGATCTGACACAGCAGCATGGAGGAGTGAATCCAGCATGCAAGCAGACTTCCAGAAGAGACTGGCAGTGTGTCAAGATGAAATGAATAGGAAGTTGCAAGATGAGATGGACAAACATCAGTCCGAGTTGGACAATTTGAAGTGAAAGATAAGTGTGAGGAGGAAATCTAAATCAGACGTTAGAAAACACTGAAAGAGCATGAAAAGGCTCTTGAGGCACAAGAGCACAAACAACAGAGGGAGAGGGAGAAAGTCAAATCTAAACATTTCAATGACTGCATAGAACTGAAAGTGAAGATAAGGAGGCTGCTTGAGACAATCAAACAACTAGAGATCTGACTCCTAAATTGAATGTAGCGCATAAGACTATCCAAAATTCAGCGAAGTAAGAAATCGTGAATTGCGGGTACAGAGTACTGCTAAACGTAAATTCAACCAGTAACCCAGACCGTGTCCCAGTTCATTTCTCACCTATTAATCAGCCTCATTCTCCTACAGAACAGCAGCAGCGCTTTTTAAGCTCAGAGCTCAGACGGCTCAGCAGTTAGCACAGTGGCCTCTTAGAAGGTTCTATTCTACTCTATTGATAAATCAGAGTGTTTTGAACTGATCAGTGCAATGGAGAAAACAATGAAGAAACCAATGGAGAAACCAATGAAGAAACCAATGGAGAAACCAATGAAGAAGCCAATGGAGAAACCAATGATAGAAGGAAAGAAAGAGGAACTTGTTCCAGTCGAAATCCTTGAATGGCAAGTGCAGGAGAAATTCGACTCTCTGAAGACCATGCTCACGAACGAGCAGACGATGCTGAAAGACACAAAAGAAGACCTCAATGGGGCCAGACAAAAAAATCGCATCTTAAATGATCGAAACCAGCTCCTCCGTTACAAAGTGGCGGCCCATGAACCACAGCTTGAAAAGACTAAATTTACGACGAAAGATCTGCAGACGTATCAGCTACGATTCAAGGAGGATTTAGAGGCATGCTTACCTTTTCTCGATAAGCCCAAGAAATTAAGAAACAGAGTCATTCTTCTCAAAAGATGCTACCTAGATGGCGATGATAGACTGCCAATGGATGAAAACACTCGATTGGCCTATCAACATCAGATTGACTGTTTAAAGAAAAAGCTTGCTAGCACTCTAGAGGTCAACAAGGCTCTTTCCAACAAAGTAAGAATATCAAATTCAAACAACTCCAAGATTCTCCCAACCTTAAGAGCTGCACAGTCTGTTCATAGATCACCTGTCTACCCCCCTGATTGTTTTTCATTTTCTGTCTTCTTCCTTAGAAACCTCAAAAAGGAGGAGCTGGTCACCTGAGGAGGTACAGGCTGTGGAAAAGACACTAATGGCCTTCATAGGAGCTGGTACAGTACCAGGAATGTTGGATTGTGTTGCCTGCATTACAGCTTCACCAAAAGCACTTAAAAAACGAAGCTGGATGGCGGTAAAGTACTATGTTAAAACCCGTATCACTGAGATTCAGCGTGAAAGTGCAAGAAAAACGAACTGAGAAGACTGCGGTTCTTTCACGTTCTTAAATGTGTGGATACATGTGTTTCTTTCTGCACTTGTTCTCAATTATGGTGATAATTATGATGCTCTTTGCTCTTGTTCTTACATGAATAACACACAGAAACAGAGTCATTCTTCTTAAAAGATGCTACCTAGACGGCGATGATAGACTGCCAATGGATGAAAACACTCGATTGGCCTATCAACATCAGATTGACTGTTTAAAGAAAAAGCTTGCTAGCACTCTAGAGGTCAACAAGGCTCTTTCCAACAAAGTAAGAATATCAAATTCAAACAACTCCAAGATTCTCCCAACCTTAAGAGCTGCACAGTCTGTTCATAGATCACCTGTCTACCCCCCTGATTGTTTTTCATTTTCTGTCTTCTTCCTTAGAAACCTCAAAAAGGAGGAGCTGGTCACCTGAGGAGGTACAGGCTGTGGAAAAGACACTAATGGCCTTCATAGGAGCTGGTACAGTACCAGGAATGTTGGATTGTGTTGCCTGCATTACAGCTTCACCAAAAGCACTTAAAAAACGAAGCTGGATGGCGGTAAAGTACTATGTTAAAACCCGTATCACTGAGATTCAGCGTGAAAGTGCAAGAAAAACGAACTGAGAAGACTGCGGTTCTTTCACGTTCTTAAATGTGTGGATACATGTGTTTCTTTCTGCACTTGTTCTCAATTATGGTGATAATTATGATGCTCTTTGCTCTTGTTCTTACATGAATAACACACAGAAACAGAGTCATTCTTCTTAAAAGATGCTACCTAGACGGCGATGATAGACTGCCAATGGATGAAAACACTCGATTGGCCTATCAACATCAGATTGACTGTTTAAAGAAAAAGCTTGCTAGCACTCTAGAGGTCAACAAGGCTCTTTCCAACAAAGTAAGAATATCAAATTCAAACAACTCCAAGATTCTCCCAACCTTAAGAGCAGCACAGTCTGTTCATAGATCACCTGTCTACCTGTCTAGCAGCAGCAGAGCCAGGTGAGGCAGCTAGCTTGCTGAGATGCGCTCGATTTAAACACTTACCCGTGCTGGTGGGGAGATCGAACACTGCTAACTAAAGAGCCCGCCCACCTGAACTGCGCGTGTAATACAAATCGAAGCTACTCAAGTGACATTTCCAACCTGAGACAGACTAGCTTACATCTTAAACATTTAGCTGACACACGGAGACTTTCACGCCGTTTTGACGGTTTGCTGTGTGTCAGCTGTCACGATAAAGTGTCAACTTAAAAAATGTAAAATATCTGCCAAAACCGAGGCGCGTGCGCCCCGCAGTCCACTGAATGAATGAACGTGAGCTTAGGGTAGCTAACATGTTAGCTGGCTAATATTAGCATACGTTTTTACTGGAAACTGCAGCATCGGAAACACACAATACCTGAACCTTTCCCACAAAATATTCTGTTAATGTGCTTTCTTAGTCTGGAGAGTTACGACATGTAGTTAGTATCAGTTAGGTTCGTTAATGTAATGTTGTTAATGTTGTGGTTCCTTTATGTATATTGGCTTTTTCGCAGAAACACACACTGACTAGCTGACTAATAATCTAACTGTGTCTGGAAAAGCGTCAGTTGATCACTCAGAGCTGTTAGATAAACGCTGTCACCAGCAGCCAAGGTTTGTTTGGTTTGAAGGTCAGAGCAGCCCTCCTCCCCGCCTTCATCCCACCACCCAGAAACTGCAGCGCAAACACTGTATGAATGACTTGTTGCTTTAAAGATCCCCTCCAGACATATACAAACACTCTGCCTGATACGTTAATGTGTGTCTGATGTAGTTTTTCCACGTTAAAATCCTCAAAACATATGAGTGAAATGTCCAGACATGTTTTAAGATGTGCTGTATACAGAATACTTGAATCATATTGTCTGTCTGTTGTTAAAATTCATGAAATGACATCTACTCCTTCTCTCTCATCGAAAATACAACAAACATTTGGTATTTTTATGCATATCAGGCTTTGGGTACACAGAGCCTGAGCTCATTTTTTTCTGTCAATATTTATATTGATGATTCTCAAACTTCATTTTTTTGTTGTTGTTGTTGTTGTGCAGGGCCAGCCACCTCCTGAGGGAGGTGAAGGTGAGAAGGATGGGGAACAGGCGGGCGACAAGAAGCAGAAGGAGAACACCGCCTACGCTAAGAAGATGGTGCTCCGGCTGGCGGGACTCATGGGACTCGGCGGGGCGGTCAGCATCGTCTACATATTCGGTGAGTGTGTCGATTTCACTCTGTGGCCACAGAAAGTTTGAGAACCTGACAGACTGTAAACTGTCTTTCAAAATCCGCAGGAAGTTGTTATCAGTCTGGTCTTGACATGGCAATGAGTTAAAGAGCCTCCAAACTGATTATTTTGCCGGAAAGACAGTCGGTTTTTAGATATACTGATGTGAGGTGTGCTGATTTTATCTAGAGACTAATGTGCTGTGTCACTCCAAAATATGCCGATTCTGAGACCATGAATTTGTATAAACTAATGAGTCGTTGCAGGATAATTATATGAGATAATGGTGGAAACCTGCTGTCAGTTTATCTGTTCATTCATTGCTGTAATTCAACCGCTGACACCTCAAGGTTGTGACGTCGGAGCGAAGCCACAGCGTGATTATTATGAATGAAACAGGCTTAATTTGATCTCAGAACAGATGCTGCTCTTCCAGAGTGACTGCTAATGTACACAAACTTAAGTCTCTTCATATGTATTTTTGCTTTAAAAAAAACAAACAATTATTCAATTATAAAAATAGTTTCATTTTCTGTCAATCAACTGTTGCAGCTCTAATCCTGAGTAACTGGGGTTTAGTCTCTGTAAAGACTAGTTGCTGTGCAGCTTTTCAAATGTCATTTTTTGTTGATTTTAGTGCTATAAATCATATTATATTCTCCTTTTTTTTTTTGTATTTGTAGCTTCAGAAGTCTCAGAGATTTTAAACCTTTTAGCCAGTAGAGCCGGAACGATTAGTTGATTAGTTGGCAGCTGTTTTGATCGTCATGATGTTTCCAGGTCTCTTAAACGTGGGAATTTAAATTTGAATATATTTGGGTTTTGGACTGTTTATTGGCGCCACTTCCTGTTCTGTGTTTTAGGATGTTGCGGTGGACATTTTTCATCGTTTTCTGACGTTTTTAGAGATCAAACAAATCAATCAATTAATCGAGATATAAACCGTCAGATGTATAAATAAATGAAGTCATCAGTCAGTTTCCAGAATTAAGATGATATATGCAGGTTTTACTGGAAACGTCCGGCTGGGTGGAGACTTTGTCGTGCCATATGGTTTAGGGGATGGATTTTGATTGGCTGTCAGTGTTTTGCTCTGAAAGTGATTCCCCGCTGTCGTCATAGTTACAGTTGCGGTGTGGACTCCACCATCCACTTGAGTCAGAATGATTTTTAAACCTACATATTTCTTGTTTTTGTTGTGGCCGGCCCTTTAATGTCTCTATGTAAGGCTTAAGGCACATTTTTACATCCAGCATCTAACTGGTGCAACTGGCCCTGGGTGTTGATTGGTTTATCGCCCTCTGCTTCCTGCTTAGAGGGACGACCCTCAGATGGGCGGAGCTAGCAGCTGTCAGTCAGAGTTGAGCAGCCCGTCTTCAGAGAAGAGTCAGACTGAGGACGATAAAGAGGGATATTTCATCTGTTTGTAGAAAATATACATGTGATCGGTAAAGTTAGTTTTTCCCCAGTCAGCTGCGGCGGGAACGGAGCAGCCAGAATTTTAAAACAACCAGTAAGTCACCAGCGTTTCCCAGCAGCTCAGTGGGACACCAGGACACCGACAAACCAACCAACCATCTGCTGGGTTCATGAAGTCTCTTATTTCTCCACATCCAGGCTTTTAAATGACCCTGCTGCTTTATTTGTTATTATTCTGCAACAAAGCAGCATTTGGAATATTTGCTGTTTCCTATAAAGTCGGAGGAACGGAGGAACAACCAGATTTAATCAAATGATGAAGGCACCGTTAGTCTTCATCCTTGATTTTGCAGCCACAGTTTTTTTGGGGAGATGATGTCACAGAAGACGGATATATACATTTTTATTTTTATACATATTTCTGTTGGAATTTAACTTTTACTTTCTCCTGTTTTTTGTTTTTTTTTCATCAGTATCACGGAATAATTCTGTCGCACATCTGGATTACTGAATGGGAATATGCTCTTGATAATTTTTGGATTTAATCTCGGTCTCTGCCGTGCGGATTAGTCTTTGCTGATACTCGGGGGGAAGATACCGGATTATAAACTGCTCTGGG
The DNA here is from genome assembly GCF_914725855.1 of Thunnus albacares. Lineage (NCBI taxonomy): Eukaryota > Metazoa > Chordata > Actinopteri > Scombriformes > Scombridae > Thunnus > Thunnus albacares. Next base: position 3,013,072 of record NC_058111.1, read on the forward strand.
AATGTATGCGGTTACACCTTTTGTGTGTCTGGTTTCCCAGCAGATAGGTTTGTGACATACAGTTCAGGTTTTTTTGGGGGGGGGGGGGGGGGTGACGTGCATTTTTTTTTTAGTATTTGCAGGTGATAAGCTTGAAAAGTTGAGATTAGAAATGTTCCCTTTCATTGAATCTGTCATGCAGCCTCTGAATACCAAAGAAACTTGTATATAAAGAGGCTGGAAACATTTTTAACGTCTTTTTTCTTTTGCAAAAGTTGCAAAAGTCTCTTGTAAATGTGACCAGGGCTGCAACTGATGATTATTTTCATTATTGAATGACCTTTTTAAAGCTCAAGGTTTTGACCGAAACCTGAAGATTTTCAGTTTGTAATGATATAAACAGACAAAAACAACAAATCTGTACTGATACCAAAACAAAACCTCACTTTGACACATATGAATGTGTTTTTCTACAAAAACTTTAATCCTCAAACGTTTTTTTTAAATGTTATATTCTGAACTCAAGCAGTCACTCAAGAGTTTTGTCTAAATAATAATAGAAATACTAATATTAGCAACTATTTTTAATTAAAAGAGTCTATCTATTCAAAGAATAAGTCAACAAGATGAAGAGGTTTACGAGACGTTTGATGTCAGCTTTCAGTGTTATCCAGCTTTTCCCCTGATCGTCCTTCAGGCTAAAGAGCCACATGACTGATAATAAGTCTACAAACAAATGTTGAAGTTTGATCGTGTGTGTGTGTGTGTGTGTGTGTGTGTGTGTGTGTGTGTGTGTAAAACCCTGAATATCATCTTTGACTCATGTTGAAAAGCCTCACAGTCTTCACACGGTGATAAACTGATGTTTTTCTTTCTTTCTTTTTTTAGGCACCAATTCAGTAGACGAGCAAGGAAACCAGGTAGGTTTTTATTGCCACACACACACACACACACACACACACACACACACAGTTCCCCCAGGTGTGATCCCGCACACGTCACCAACAGTATCTATCAGACGCATTGACTCGTCCATTCACATTCGAATAGGAATTCGTTCATGCGTCATGTCGGCACACTTCAGCACGCCTCTTTTCATGTCTTTCCTTTTTTTTGATGTGCGGTGGTGTTTTGTTCACCTCACAGGTAGGAGATCCTCCTCTTCCTGTTGTATAGGATGCCGTAAAAAAAAAAAAAAAAAGGCACACTTCACAGGTCGCCGTGACGTAGACGACGGAGAAGAGGAGGTAGCTGTGTCAGAGGTGTCGGTATGGGAAAGGAAAAAGAAGCACACTTATCTCACCTCTTTCTTCTTTGTCGTGCTTTTAACATAAGAGCGTAGCGACTGGACGGCACACTCGGCAGGTAGCTGAGACGTCTGACATCGACATCAAAGAGACCAGTTACCCCACCTCCACACCCCAACGACTTCCAGTCCTCTCATATATCCCCCCGTACTACTTAAAGGAGCAGTCCGTAACTGCACAATAGAAAAACAAAAGAGCATATTTACCTTTTTATTTCACTCTATTTTATTATTATTATTATTATCATAGCTCTTCATTCTGTTTTATCTATTTTTATCGGCTTGTGAGTGATCTGTGAAGCACTTTGAATTGCATTAACCTGGATGGAAGATGCTATACAAATAAAGTTTACTAACGGTTGCTTCTGCAGTAATTTAATCATCAGAATGATGATGTTTCTCTGTATGGAGAGGACGACTCTCAGCTCTCAGACAGGATGTGTTGTCGGAGGTGTCGTTCTGGGAAGACGGGCCACTTCAAAGGGCACACTTCTCACACATTAGGATCCTTTTGTTGAACCAAACGTCTCAGGACGGCTTCCTGCTAAGTGGCCTTTGTCGTTTTGTGACTTTGAAGCTGTCGGTGTGGGAAAGAAGAAGAGTCGGGAGAAATTATTTTGAATTTCCTTACTTAACTTAAGAAGACCTCCATTCATTTGATGGTCATTTTTATTTCTTTTTGTTAAATATGAAGACCAAGAAGTGTCACTCAAGCTTGACGAGATAACTAAAAATCCGTGCAGGTCTTTGGGAAATGAGTTTTATGGGCAGATTGTCTGGATTAATGATGATTCAGCTGTTTCTGCTCATGATCTTAACACACCAGAGAGGTTAAAATTGGTAGTTTTTATCAAAACGTACAGTGACATGAACTCAGATCAGTCTCCGAAATCCTGGCAGGATTAGAAGGTCACACACACACATCACAGCCCGAGAAGCCGGCTGTGATGTGTGTGTGTGTGTGTGTGTGATGAGGTGTGGATGTGGGAAAGATGGAGACTGTCTTTTGTCTCCGCCACGCCGTTCACTTCCTTACAGCTTCCTTCAAAGGGCACACTTATCTCACCCGGACATCCTGTCAGGGGAGCGTCCAGCTCTCCCAATCGGACGACACACTTGGCGTGTCAGTGCGACGTCCGTCTTGTGCCGCTCGTCAGAGCCTTCAAAAGAGGCCCGCACACTTATCTCACCTGCTCGTCCTCAAACTCCGTCTTCACAAGAGAACATTTGCTAAAAAACGGGACTGCGGCGTGTGGCGGCGCCGTCTGTACTTTACTTCAAAGAAACACTCTCGGTGTCAGCAGTGTGTGTGTGTGTGTGTGTGTGTGTGTGTGTGTGTTAGTGTGTGTGTATGTGTGTGTGTGTGTGTGTGTGTGTGTGTGTGTGTGGTCTTGGGCATCCTGTCCAGCTTCTGCTTTGGTAATAAAGTACCAAGTGCTGCAACTGTAGATTATTTTCTTGATGAATCAATGATTATTTGTGCAGGTTAGAATCAACATGAGTCTGATTATTCTACTTTATTAGTCAACGTTTCTCCGGCTGTCGACTCTCGTCTCTGTTTACAGGAATCCACTGATTTGATTGGCTGAGAAGCATCACATGCTGCTGGTCTGTGAGTTTCCTGTACTGGTGAACCAGTACCGTAAAGGCTAGAAAAGCTGCGCCAGTTAAAATAGAAACTCTAATTCTCTATAATTGATCAGTTATTGATCCTAACAGGACGACGTCTGATCAATCCAAATGATCATTGTTATTGTTTACAGCGCTGTGTGTTAGTGTGTGTTAGTGTGTGTGATGTGTGTGTGTGTGTTAGTGTGTGTGTTAGTGTGTGTTTTGTGTGTGTTAGTGTGTGTTAGTGTGTGTGTTAGTGTGTGTTAGTGTGTGTGTTAGTGTGTGTGATGTGTGTGTGTGTGTTAGTGTGTGTGTTAGTGTGTGTTTTGTGTGTGTTAGTGTGTGTTAGTGTGTGTGTTAGTGTGTGTTAGTGTGTGTGTTAGTGTGTGTGTTAGTGTGTTAGTGTGTGTGTTAGTGTGTGTTAGTGTGTGTGTTAGTGTGTGTTAGTGTGTGTGTTAGTGTGTGTTAGTGTGTGTTAGTGTGTGTGTTAGTGTGTGTGTTAGTGTGTGTTAGTGTGTGTGTTAGTGTGTGTGTTAGTGTGTGTTTTGTGTCGTACTGATAGTTTCTCTTCGTTCTGTTTTTTCTCTCCTGCTGTTTTTAATTTCATGTGTGACTGGTTGAACCCTCCTCTCTCTCTCTCTCTCTCTCTCTCTCTCTCTCTCTCTCTCTCTCTCTCTCTCTCTCTCTCTCTCTCCATCCCAGTCCCATTAACACAGTCATAATGGTAAATCTAATGGCCAGTAAAACTGAGAGCTCAGCTGACTGGACTGAGTGTGTGTGTGTGTGTGTGTGTGTGTGTGTGTGTGTGTGTTACATTTAGTTGAAACTTGTCATGAAAACCTGACTGAGCGCGTCAGAGTTTTTATAACCTGCTGCTGTGTTGCTAGGCAACGCTGTTTGATCTGTGGAGCAGTTGGAGGGTCGGTGCCTTGCTCCAGGGCACATCAGCAGCTCCTCTTCAGACTCAGAGTCACTCGTCTGTTGTGAGATTTAAACAAGTGAAAGTGTGAAATAAACCTGAAATAATCAGATGTTTATATTTCCAGACAATCAGATCAAAACTGATCAGATCTGAAGCTGATCCAGATCATTGATCATTGATCGTTGATGGTCAGACAGATGTTTCTGTGCCTCTCGTGTATCAGAGTAACATTCGAGTCTCACAGTGAATCATCTGTTTCTCTGAAACATAAAGAAAGTCAACCTCGCTCTCTCACTCTCTCTCTCTTTGGGCTTTTCTCATTGGTTCTTCACTTGTCAAATCGAAACATGGCGTCGGGGCGTCGGGGCGGTTTGATGCAACAGGTGAACCTCAGAACGAAGACGTCAGACGCTCTCGGTGTGTTTTGTTTCTGAAACCTGGAACCGAACAGGAAGTTGTTGGTTCAGTTCACAGATTTCAGCTCCGCTCAGCAGCCAGATGTTGTGCAGCTGTAAACCGACATGCAGGTAAACAGTTACAGGTGTTGAGCCGTTAAATATTTACAGCTCGCTCTGCACAGTCAGCAGCCACCGACCTCCGCGTCTCTGCATGTCACATCCAGCTGCTGAGTGTTTCTGAGGGTTAAAGCTTGGTTTTATGTTACAGTTAAGGTTCATTCATTTAAACTTTATTCATACAGGAAGGTCCAATGAAAGCAGAGCGTCCTGTTTCCATGACGACGTGCCGCAGGATGTTTATACTTTAGGTTCAGGTTAAAGGTTAAAGGTCGGTGGAGGCGTCACGTCAGAGAGGGACAAGAACAGAAAGATGTCTGTGATTCGTTCAATTTAATGAACAGCTGCTGCTGTTGTGTCAGAGTGTGAATGAGTGTGTGTGTGTGTGTGTGTGTGTGTGTGTGTGTGAGTGTGTTGTAACGTGTTTGGTAATAAAACTGTTTCATTTATAACTCAGCTCCCCCCCCCCTTTTCTTGTTTCTTCTTCTCCTCTCCTTCCGTTTCCTGTTTCCTCATTTCTACTTTCCTTTCCTCCACTCTCGTTTCTTCTTTTGTTCCCTCATTTCCTCTCTCATTTCCTCCTTATTTCTTCTCCTCTTCTCTTCTGTTCCCTCCTCTCCTTTCCTCTCATTTCCTGTTTCCTCTCTCCTTTCCTCTTCTCCCAGCGTCGTCTCAACTTAAAGAACTCTTTCCTGGAAACACTTTGTTCCTCCATCAGTGTCTGGTGTCCTTCTGCGTCCAGCTCAGCAGGTTTCAGAGATAACTTCCCTCCAGTGTGTTTACTGTTTCAGCGGTTTCAGCAAACCTCACAGTGGAGTCCTGAGTAGCGTTCAACAGCAGCTCTGTTTACTGTCGGCGTTCGGTCAACACGGCGTTCATCATCTCATTACAGCGGCTGCTGCAGTGTTACAACATTTCAGCTTCTACAGGTTTAAACGTCTGATTACTGAACTCGTTGTTCTACACGGACAGATAAACACTGCAGCTGAACATCTGGCTTCAACTAACAATCATCTCCTCATGGATTCATCTGCAGATTATTATTATTGATACATTTGATTTTATTGTATTCAGACAACACATGAAGTGAATTATAGAGGCGGAGTGATTGAAGGTAAAGTCAGTTGAAAGATGTGATGAGATGCAAATTGAAAATGTTTCATCTTAAGCAGCTTTATGAATCTACTTCTTAAATGTAGAGAGACGAGCGGGAAAATGAGAGAAACAGAAACAACAGAAAGAACCAAAGATTCAGTCTGAACACGAACGATCAAATACATGAAGAAAAAACTGACATGTAGGAAGGTTCAGTGTAAACCGTCTGTGCTGCATCCTGACTGTTACTGTTTTCATGTTTTTCGCTGTTAAAGGAAATAAAACTCCTTATTAATCTTCTACTGGTCCTTTATGCAGCCCCTCAGTTCAGCCTCTGTCTGAAACAGGCCGTTTTAGCTCCTGTCTCTTTAAGGCCCCGCCTCCTGATGATGTCATCTTGTCAGGAAATTAAAAAAAAAAAAAAAAAACTCTACCGAAGCGTCAGGGCAGCTGTGACCTGGGCTTCGTCTTACAGGCAGCATTTCTACATACGTTCACCTCAAGATTTAGAACTTTAACCACGTTTAACATCAAAACGAGATACAAATGACAGAAAATCACTAAAAGCAGAATATTTCCTCTTTAACTGACATGAGACCACAGACTGTAAACAATATGGACGTAGTCAGCGTGACGTCACCAGTTGGTTTGTGAACTGCTGTTTTTAAGCCTCGAGTATAGCAATTCGGCCGTCGCCATGTTTGATTTTTGGAGCCAGAAGTGACCATATTTGGACGAGAGGGTGGTGACCACAGCGCTAGCTGCTAGCGTGGTTAGCACAGTACATTTACAATCTATGGTTAACAGTGATAATGCTAATGCTAACTTTCACTAGCGAAAACAGGCCTAAAACCATTTTTAAAAAATTCACTAACTGGAAAAACTGATCATCCGACTCATTGATGGGTCTTTTATTACAACTAAATGCTGAACAAGACTGAGGCGACAACAATGTTACTGAAAACACGTTGTGAAAGTGCAGCAGCTTCGCCTGTAGGCCAAGGTTATATTAAGTAAGCAACGTTGTCGCCATAGTAACGCCTTGTCAACTGAGGTAATAAATGAAGAGAGAAGTTGGGTCATTTTCTCATAGACTTCTACACAATCAGACGTCTTTTTGCAGAGTCGCCCCCTGCTGGCCGATAGAGAGACTGCAGGTTTTGGTCACTTCTGCATTGGCTTCATTTTTCAGCCCCGGAGGTTTCTGCTTGTATGAGACACGTGTGTCACATGACTGCAAACCACATTTAAACCTTAAACAATAAAAAGTGATTGAGAAGAGAGTTTAACATAACTAACAGTCTTAAACTGGAATCAAACCAGTGTCTTTGCAGTTCTGTTCTGTATTTCTGTAGCGACTCTTCCTGCAGCACTTTGTAAGTGTTTTTTTGTGAATGTTAAGTGTGCAGCTGGTGGCTGAAGTGTCCTTTAAAAAGGTCTCAGAGTGGCACTAAAAGCTTAAAAAGTATTGAAGTGTTGAGCTGAGAGCTGCAGAAACACTCAGCAGCTTTATGAGGCTGTTTAACACACAATGAATGTTTTACAGTCTGACAAACTTTAATCTGCTCTCAGCGGAAATCACAAACAGAAAAGTGTCATTTTATTGATCTGCTTTGTTCTCTCACTAACTCGTCTTCCTCAGACGTGTCGGGCAGCGCCGTCGGAGGTCACGGAGGCTCTCAGGGGGAGAGAGGAGGTCTGGGTTCGGTCCTCAGAGATCTGGTCAAACCGGGAGACGAGAACCTGAGAGAGATGAACAAGAAGCTGCAGAACATGTTGGAGGAGCAGCTGACCAAGAACATGCACCTGCAGAAGGTAACGAACGCAAACATACAAGACAAACATGTCAGGATGAAGAAATGTGGTGTTTATATTAATATTTGTAAACCTGCTGTCTTTCTCTGCAGGACTTGGAGGTTTTGTCCCAGGAATTAGTCCGTCTCAGTAAAGAGAACAGTCCTGGAGGTGGTGCGGCCGGGTCAGGATGAGACTATCGCCTGGATCCCGTCCATTCCCCCCCCCCCCAGGTATCATTCACCTCAACTGGAAATGGGGGCTGGGCTTGGACTAACAGAACCAACAACACACATCACACCAGCAAAAGACCAGCATGAGAGGCGACAGTAAACACATCACAAAACAACAGAGCTTTATTTCATCCTCTATGACAGTAAACTGAATATCTTTGAGACTTTTGAGGACGTCAGGTTGGACTCTGGAAAACACTGATCTGCATTTTTCACCATTTTCAGACATTTTATGGACCAAACAACTAATCAATTAATCGAGAAAATAATCAACAGATTATTCATAATGACAACAATCGTTAGTTGCAGCTTTACAAAAGAGAACAGTAAACACATCACCAGAGAAGACAGTGAAAGCATCACCAGAGAAGACAGTGAAAGCATCACCAGAGAAGACAGTAAACTCATAATCAGAGAAGACAGTAAACACATCACCAGAGAAGACAGTAAACACATCATCAGAGAAGACAGTGAACACATCATCAGAGAAGACAGTAAACACATCATCAGAGAAGACAGTGAAAGCATCACCAGAGAAGACAGTGAAAGCATCACCAGAGAAGACAGTGAAAGCATCACCAGAGAAGACAGTAAACACATTCAAATAGAGCAGGTTTAGACCGAACTCTTATATTTACAGAGACCCAACATTTCCCCCATGAGCACCTTTAACGGGAAGAAACCTCAAGCAGAACTGGAATTTGTGTAGCACCTTTCATACAAAAAATGCAGCTCAGTGCTTTACAACAAAAGAAATTACATGCACCAAGTGCTTCACATAAAAAAAGACATAAAAACATATAAATGTACATGACATGGAAGATAAAACCCACTTGATAATATTACTAAACAAGATAAGATAAAATGAAGTGAAAATACAATACATAGAATGTGTACTGCAGAGAATTAATAAGTGAAAACGTGTGTACACAGTCTGTAAATCGGCGCCTCCCTTTTCCCAGCGGACACAGACGCACCACTGGTCTTGAAAAATGAGGACTTGAGACTCGACTTAAGCTACTTGAGACTTGAAAGCCTAAAAACTCGACTTGACTTGAGACTTGAAAGCAAAAAGCCGATGAGACTTGACTTTGTGACCCCTGAATATTGAAAACGCTACACTGTGAATGTACTGTGTCTTTTGGAGCGCTGTCAAACTCTCTCTTAAACTCTTAATAATTAATAACACAGCAGAGATACATCTCCATAAGCAAATGTACACATTTAAATGAGTAGCTCAGTAGTTTTCCCTCCTCTCCAGTAGTTTATATCACTTGATAGACGGAAAGACATAAAAACAGCTCTGTCTGTCAGTGCATTCTGGATAAAACGATCATGAATAATAGATGATAGATTGAATGTTGTGAAGATAATGAAGCTGGGCTGTTAGGATAGTGCTCAAGATACTTAGATTGCTCAAAGTTGTTCAAAAAATTAACTGAACAGGTAATGTTTTTTTAATTTGTACATTATTGAATTACAGAATATTAATGGAAAAGTACCCCCCCCCCCCCCCCCCCCCATTGCATCCCACTTGACCATGAATGAATAAAAAGCATGCTCAGATAAGCAAACTAAAGAAGATACATTACTCTACAAATCTTAAACAATCATGTCAGAGAATATTTTACATCTTTGCTGACCATTCTCTAATGCTGCAGTACGTTTCTGGATAATTGGAGGTATTTTACTTCCAGTCCAAGCAGCCACTGCTTTTCCACTTATTTATGGAACAGTGTTACAGTTAATTATCAGTCTCTTGAGTTGTGAAATTGATCACAGAGAGCATCAAGTGTGCATGTTACATCATCAGTGTGTTGTAATGCCGTTTAAATTCAGACTAATTTAACTAGTTCCAAGAGTCTGCTGATTGATTTTTATATTGTGCTGAAATAATGGAGACCAATGGAAAAATCATTCATATCTCTAAAACACAGCAAATAGAACTGTGATCTAATATGTTTTGTTAAATGG